>NC_142607.1:35587566-35887566 GCF_041222555.1 Hakea prostrata
TTTCTTGCCTTCACCATTCTGTGCATATCCACATACAATTCCATTCCACAGAACAATATCCATTTTAGGCATGCTTCGAAAGACACTCAATGCATCATCCATCTCACCACACTTCGAGTACATATCTACGATTGCACTTCCAACAACCATATCAGTATCCAAACCTAACATCAAAGCAAGGCCATGAAATTTTCTTCCCCTTGCAAATGCACTTGTGCTTGCACAAGCACTAAGGATGCCACCAAAAGTGAAAGAATTAGGCTTCACATCAGTTGATCGCATTTTATCAAACAATGATATCGCATCCTCCTGGTGTCCACTTTGTAAAAGCCCAACAATCATTGCAGTCCAAGAAACCACGTCCTGCACCGGCATCTCCTCAAATAACTGGGTGGCGGAAGCAATAAATCCACACTTGGAGTACAAGTTCACCAATGCATTGTTAGTGAAGATATCAAAAGCAAACCCAGATTGAATAATCAATGAATGCAACTGCCTTGCTTCAAAAACTCGCAAGCGATATGCAAATTCATTCAAAATTATTGAATATGTAAACTCATCAGCTTGAACCCCATCTGAAATAAGTTGTTGAAACAACTTTAAACTAATCTCACCCATTCCAAGTTTAGAATAACTATAAAGCAAAGTATTCCATGAGACCAAATCTCTATTAGGCATTTCATCAAACACTTTCTTTGCATTCTCCAATTCTCCCGCATCTGTGTACATTCTAAGAAGATTAGTGCCAACAAAAACATCAGAACACCAACCAAACTCAAGAATCTGAGCATGAACCTGCCGCCCAATACCCACATCACAACATGGGATTACAATTGTAAAAGTGAAATTATCAGGCCTAGTGGAGCTACAATGCATTTTGACGAAATGGGTAATGGCTTCCTCAGTTCTTTGGTTTTGGATACAACCAGAGATGATGATATTCCATGATCTACAGTCAGGTTGGGGTGTGGTTGAGAAGAGTTTGAGGGCTTCATCAATTTGCTGAGATTTGATATAACCTGATAAGAGAGTGTTGTAAGATACAGGGTTGGGTTGAGGCATGTGGCAAAGGAGCTTGTTTGCTTCAGAGAGAGCACCAGCTTCGGAATAAGCTTGCAGAAGAAGGTTGCAGCGGTAAACATGGTTTTGGAGACCTGATTTCAAAAGAGATGCATGGAGTGCTTGAGCTTTGAGCATGTATAAATAAGAGTTTACTGCAAAAAGAGCCAAGTGAAACCTTTCGTTCCACCTTTAGTAAAAGCGAGTCGATTTGCAGCAAACCGGTGGATTTAATTGATTTCTCCACCTATGCTATATTGGGCCTATTGATGTGGTTGTTTGGGTTGGTGACACTAAGGCCCGCTAGAAAACTTTCGTTTCCAATCAGTAGCGCTGGAGTCTAAACTCCGGGTTAAGATTATTAAATTGGATTCGGTTTTGGTTTATTTTTTGATTTTCATTCGGTTCAAGTGTGAAGAGTAGAAATCAAAATTGAACCACTTTCTATATTATTTGAAAAGCTTTGGGAATATATGTCTTAGATTTAGTTGGAAGTTAGAACAGCTAGAATTGGAACGGTTAATCTTCTATTTGAATCCAATAAGGTTATTGATACAAATCTAATCTTAATGGCATTAGAATGAAATCTACTATGGAACAAGACCTTCCTTGTTAAGGCTGCAACGAAGTTAGGTTCTGCTGGGTATTTTCAAAAATGGGTAATTTATCACTTACCACCCCTCTTAGCTGAACAAATAACACTTGGACCCCCTATTAGTTGGATAATGTCACTTACCTCCCCTCTTACCTAGCAAATATATTAAACATCTCTCCTCTGTAAACTTAGTTTAAATTTAACTTTTACGGTTAAATATTTTTTTAAAAACCCAAACTACCCTTGGCTGAAAACATTTTTTTAGTTTAAACCCTAAATTATCGTAATCACCCTAGCAACTAAAATATTAAATTATCCTCAATTAAAATAATTGTTAAAATCCAAAATACCATACTTAAAACCCAAATTATCTTTAATTATTAAAATCTCAACATACCCCTTTTTTTAATGTTTAAATTAAATAATCAAAGTCAATTAAGAGTGTTTTGAGTCTTAAACATAACATCAATTGAGGGTGTTTTGGGCCAAGATGTCTCAATTTAAATTGCATTTAGATATCAACTAATATTTATTTTTTTAATTGTTTGATAAAAAAAAGGGTATGTTGGGCTTTTAATAATTAAAGATAATTTGGGTTTTAATTATGGTGTTTTGGTTTTAAATAATTATTTTAATTGAAGATAATTTAGTATTTTAATTGCTAGGGTAATTACGGTAATTTAGGGTTTAAACTAAAAAAAATATTTTTAGCCAATGGTAGTTTGGGGTTTTAGAAAAAAATTTAACGATAAAAGTTAAATTTAACCGAAAAAGTTAACAGAGGGGAGGTGTTTGATATATTTGCTAGGTAAGAGGGGAGGAAAGTGATATTATCCAACTAAGAAGGAGTGTAAATGCTATTTGTCCAACTAAGAAGGGAGGCAAGTGATATTTATCCTTCAAACATTGACCTTGAACTTGAATATCTTAGTTCGGTCCTAGACCTAACCATATAAGACCGGATTAGACTAGATTAAATACCTAACCCTAATCTTGGCGCTGACTTTTCCCTAACCACAAAATGATGTAACAATGCATAATTCCATATTGTAGCTATATTTTTGCCAAAAATAACTTATAAGGTGGTAGGGTTAGGTCAGCTCTACTCAAACACTCAACTTAACCCTAACCAAGGCCACCATTGTGGGCTGATCATAGTCAAATACCTATCCCTGACCCTAATTAGGACCATCAATGTGTGCAAAATCTAGTCAAACTCTCAACCCTAAACCTAATTAGGGCCACCAACAGGTTGGCTTTAGTCGAACACTTAGCCCTAATCTGATCTTCAACCCAATCAGGCCGACCTTAGTTAGGTTAGCCTAGCCTTAACTTACCCCCTCAAGGCTAGATTTGTGAGTCCAAACTTAATTTTAGCTTAGTATGGACTAGGGCAGGTCCTAGGTGGCAGCGTCAAACTTACCCTTATCTCTTGTAATTTATTAAGAGTAAACAAATGATTGCACAAAGACCAATTGCTTTCATTAGAGTTAATTAGCTCTTTTAAACTATGGAAGGGAGACAGAATGAGGGGAAACATGACGAAAACAAGATTTAATCTGGATGGACGGATTTTTATTTTCTTTTTTAAAATCAATAAAAAATTATTTTTAACAAAATAAGTTTATCTTAATTAAGGATAATATGATTAACAAAATTATAATTCTAACCGGACTAAATATCAATTATTTGGAAAACAAAGAGATTACATGTAAGTTAAAAGTTCGCTAGATAAAAATATAATTATTTAATCACACTACACCAATAGGAATTACTGATAAATTTTTACATAAAAAACCATCATCAGATACCTGAAAGGAATTTCGATGAAAGCTACAAGATAAGGGAGACCATTGGATGAGTCGCTCTCAGATAATGAGCTTGAGTCTATTAATCAAACACGCATTTCATTTTTCTCCCTCTCCTTAGTCTCCCCTGGCATTTTGGACATTTGTTTTTCTCAATAATTGAACACACCCATTGTTTCTTATTCTCGTCAGTCATTTTCTATTTGAATTCATACGTTACTTCCACTCACCAATCCTCATTTAAAAAAAAAAAAAATTCTTGCAAACATAAGTTTTTTATTTTTTATTTTCTTTTAATTCATGAAAGTCACCAGAGATATTATATATGGCTAAGAAAGTATTTATTGATTGCAAGTAATCACCAAATTCATATTTGATAATGAATGCACCGTTGAAGTGGTAATAAAGTTTGTGGTTGTTATTGCCTAAATGTGTATGGTCATTAACTCATTTTATTAGTACACATATAATTTTCAACATAGTTTCAACCGGTGGTTCATGATTTTTGATTGAGGAATTCAAGTTGATTAAGGGGTTCGACCCTATGCCTTCAAGATGGTTTAATAACAACATGGGACAATAGGTCGGGATTAGTCTAACCCAATGACAGGAGAAACTCAGGAAGATCATTGTTTAGGATCTCCAAAATTATAGTTGGAAAGGATTTGGATTCGACAATCATGTCATATTTAAGCAAGATATTTGATATCAAATCAAATAATGCATCCATTAAGGAATCAAAAAAGCAATTATGGAAACTAAATATTAGGCTGAGACTTACGCCAATTGGAGTCCTATGTGTCAAGCGAAGAGAGAATCAAAGCCAGTGTGGGAATATCTTGCAGACATATAACGACAGGTTACTCCATATAAACCACACACCTACCCCAATCAAAAGTAATTGAACAAAACAGAATTATGCTTATCGCATCTTATATATGCCAATTTCCTTATTCTTTTCTTTTGCTCTGCAACTCCTCAATTCTAAGCCCTTTGGACCCCCACCTGTTTGGAGACGACACTGCATTCAATTTACTGATTTGATTGTCAGAGGTGGTTACCTAACCAACATAGTCGGCCATCTCAATGTTTGTTCTCATGTCAGGTGCTAAACTAAATTCTAAGGTTCAACCTTGGTTTGTTTGGAGAAGTCGAATTTGAATAGAACAGCACCAAAGACCTCTTGTGTTGGTGCTTATTTGATTCGATGTCCTGTAAGTTAAAAAAATGATATTAATGATAAAATTTAAAAAAGGAGGGGGTCCTTATCGAAAATATTATGGAATTTTTTTCTAATTGGTATGATTTTTTCCTTCATTAATTATCAATATGTAATTCCAGCCTTTGAAGGAAGCATATCATTGTATAGAAAAAATAGAGACAATTTGAGGAGAATGATACATTTTTTTGCTACTTAACTAGTCTTGTGGTTCTTATGTCAGTATGTAATGATAATGTATGGATATAAACCAATTAGGTAGTAGAGTGATAATGTAACAACCCCTGTAATTCTAACCCAGAATCCGTGTTGCTGGTCTGGTAAACTGAAGGTTAAGTCGAAATAAGTTGTAGAGTATCTAAATTGAAGTTCATGATTCATATTCTGAGTCCATGGATTTGGATTCTCTTGATGAAGAACCTGCCTTACAGGGGAAATGGATTTCCAATCGGAGTCAACAGGCATTTGAAGATGTCCGGAATCAATGTAAGATCACTCCTACATGTTATATAGGGTTAGGTTCAGTTGGGGATCAACCCCTTGAGCAAAGCATCCAAGCATTGGAAAGTACTAGGGGGTGGTTGCTTAAGGCGGTTGATTGGCCAATAAACTGCCAGGTCTGATTATGAGATTTTTACCCTAAATTGCCCCCAGTTCCATATATATAGCAAACCCCGACCTTTTTACTCATTCTTCTATTTGGGATTGCTATTGTGGATGGTTAGGAGGTAGAGAACACGTGCTGGAAGGTGAGAGAAGCATGGTTTGCGAAGTAGATCCAATCCTTCGTCCGTTTTGCGAATCTAGTAGAGGTAAGTGATCCCCACACTCTCTATTTTCTTTCCTCATCTCTTGGAATGATGTGGATCTTTTTCCCTCTGGATTCAGTTAATTGTATTGATTCTATTCCCCATCAATGAATTTGATTAGATTCTGTCCGAAAACAAATCCTAGCATTGAATAAAGGATAGATCTAATCAAAGGAGATGATTTGAATATTGAATCTTTAGAATTGTAGGTTGTTGTTTCGTGTTTGTGTTGTAGGCTCCTTAAGGATGAAATTCTGATATAGATCTTCCCAATATATATATATATATTATCACTTTGTGATAATAGAATGAATGATTATGTTATAATGGTTGATGATGTGATATAGTTGTGACGGAAGGGTATCCATTGCTTGGGATATCAGAGGGCTGTGGTATGGGATACATGGTTTCTGATGTCCCTAGCACTATCATGATTGCTGGATGACATACCTAGGGAGTCTAGATTGCATGGTTAGGTACCCTTACATGCTACTACCCTTTCGGTAGGGGAATTGAAGCCGAATGACCTGTGATAATAGTAGCGTGACTCTGTTTCATCATACAACGGTAACCAGTCCGTGCGGAAATTCATTGGTCCACTGTTGATCATACATTGGTAAGGTTGCATATGTTAGGATTTGGGCTTATGGACATCCAAGGAGTGGCAGGGAGTTGGGAGGGGTCATGAGAGCATCCACCCCAATAATATGTGGATGACCAAAGGGTTAGGGAGTGGAGTCCAACAGCGGTAGCCAGTCCATGAGGGTTCTTATTCCTAGGTAGAGAAGGATACTGAATCGAGTTGGTTGGTGCCATATGGGGAAGTATCTGGACTACATGTAGTATGTCATTGTATGACCTTGCATTGGATTAGAAAACCCCGACATGCACCAGTACTCATGCCAATGGTCGTGGTAAGAGAGGTTGACCTAAACCCCAGCCATGGTTGATTGACAAGGATTGAAGCCCTTTACCCGAGATTCCAATAGAGGTAACCAGTTCATGAGGGACCAGAGTGACTAGACCTACCCAGAAGAGGGATGGTGTTATATCTTAAAGCATGTCAACTGTCTAGAGACTTGCATAGTTAGATCTTAGTGGCATTTATATACTTGCATATCATTTATTACATATATCCTTACTTGGATATATTGTCATATATATGTGAGATGTGTTATCCTTATTGAGTTCGTCATAACTCATTTCTTTCTTTGTATGTTAAAATATATTGTACAGATGGTATTCCGAATCAGGAGAAGTTTCGTATGACTGGAGAAACTCCTGTGAAGAGAATGTGGTACAGTCAGTGGGTGACAAAAGCCTCCTATGGATGCTTGGAGTGCGCTTATAGCACCCATTGATGGCAGAAGCAGATAGTTCACTCGGCATTTTGAGAAGTCTATAGAGCATAGTTGGATAGCTCCCCATATTGCTAAGATTGAAGCTAAAACTATAGCCTAAGAGCGAATTACAGGAATAAAACTGTTCTAGATTTATTTATTGCTTCCACTAAACTTGACAAACTTTTGAAACTTAATTACTTCGATTCTTTCTTTGATTCATTCTTGAAGTATTTTGGACTCCTATAATCCTTTTGATTAATTAATTGAACTTACTCTAGCTCTTGATTGCTATTACTTGCATTTATTGTTATTGATGATAAAACTATAGATCCTGTAATGGATCACCCCCACGTGTTGTCGGGTGGGACCGAGACCGGTCGGTGGGGTGTGATAGATAATCTCGTTGATCACTAATTAATGAAGATACTGAATGTGGCATCTAAAGCTTGGTCCATTCTAATTGTTGGTTCAAGTAGCCATCATTTAATGAAGAAACAACAAAATTGTAGGTTCATGTTTCAGTCATGGAATTTGCAGTTTTTAGGAAACCTATGGAGATCTATTAAATCAATGTGAGAAGAATTGGAGTAGCTTATGAATTCCCTACACCTAGCTTTTCTCAAGAGCGAATGAATGAAGTTTCATTACAATTGAACTTAGGGTTGGCCATAGAAGAGAACTTCCAAAATTAAGGCTATGAAATCCCTAAGAATTATAACCTGATAACCCTTTATTTCATGTCTAGGAACCTAAAGTACTAGTAGAAGGTAGTTGTGGACCATCCGAGTCGAGCCCATGTATAAAATTGAACCCATGGACGCAAATAATGAAGGAGATGACCCGACCACCATAAATGATCTTGAAAAAAGAGAGAAAGCCAACCCAAATGGGTTAAGGGCAATTTTGGCAGACACAAAAATCAAGGCTAGAAGACCAATGCCAAGGTAAACTATACCATTGAGTGAAGCATGTTTAGAAGAGTCTCCCTACCAAAGCCCAATGGAAACCGCTTTTGACTGAAGAAGTTATAGGGGCGGTTGGTCCAACTAACTAACCACCCCTTACCCAGAAAAGGGAATTTTCGGGATTTTGGGTCTTGAAACCCTCTTTTGTAGTTTCTTTGCCTCTTACACAATTTTTTTTTACCATTGTTGGATACTAAGAGCTCTAGTGGAGTGGAAAGCTTGGTTTTGTGTGAAATCCTTAAGGATTTGGGTGTGTTGAAGCGCGAATTGCAGGGATAAACACACTTGGAGGTAAAAAAAAAAAAAAAAAACCCATTCTCTTCGATTGCCATCAAATTTATTGGTATATTCATTGTGGTAGATAACATTGATGGTGGTGGTTGTGGTTGTAACAACCCCCGTATTTCTTACCTGAATCTGTATTTTAGGTCTGAGAACCCAAAGGTCTAGTCTGGTTGATTTGTGGAGTGTTCGGATAGAAGTCCATGATCCATATCCAGAACCCATGGATCTGGATTCTCTAGATGAAGACCTTGCCTTACTTGGAAGTTGGATCTTCGGTAGAAGGCAAGTGGTGTTTGGAGATGTCCGGATTGAAGGTAAGACCTCCCCCATGTGTTGATTAGGGTTAGGTTGTGTTTGGGTTTCAACCCCTTGAGCAAAGCACTCTTGTATAGCAATATACTAGGGGGTGGTTGCTTGAGGCGGTTGATTGAACCAAGTGACCGCCTAGTCCTGGTTGCAAGTTTTACCCTAATTCGCCCTCAGGCCTCTATAAATAGCAACCCTTGCCCAACTAACGAATATTATATTCAGGATTGCTGTATTTGGTGGTTAGTAGGCAGTGGAGACGTGCTGGAAAGTGGGAGAAGTATTGTTGGTGATCTGGAACCTCTTCCCTCCTATTCTTACTGATCTGGTTGAGGTAAGTGAATACCCATTCACTCAGTCTTTTTCTTCAGCTATTGAATAGTGTAGTGTATTTCCCTCTTTGGTTGTTCATGATCCTCTTATTGCGGTATCCCCCTTTTAATGTTCTTGATGAGATCCTATACGAAAAAGAATCCCTGCATTTGTGAAAAGGATGGATCTAATCAAGGGGTGGATTTTGAGTGATAGATCTGTGTTAATTTTAGGGTTTTGTGTTACCCCTTAGTTATGGATGTGTTAGGTTCGAAATTCAAATTGAGATCATCCCAAAATCGGATGATCAAAAGCCGGAGTTTCGGATAAAAACACACTGTTTTTGGGGCCGCTCAAGGGCTCAAGCGACCGGCTGGGTCACAGTGAATGTGTAGGTTTGAGTTTGGCTCTGATTTGACTCTTGACTCTTATATGATCTTGTAACCCTGTTTATAGGCATCCTCTGTTTCTATTGAAAGTCTTAGAATTATTTGAGGGTTGCATTTTAACGAGCTTTTACGAAATTCAGGTAAGGATATACATTCTTATCTTTATGCAATGACTTGAACATGCTAGATCAGTGTCTCTTTTAACTGTTCTTTAATTATATATCTCTTTGTAACTGTAATAAGCATGCTGACCTTATTGTATACTTGCTGTTTGTAATATTCTTGTATGTACTTTATCAATTGTGATTGTTGTATGATGATTATTGCTGTATTGTGGTTCTGATGGAAAGGGTATTCCATTGGGATAACTTGGCTTGAGATATCAGAGGGCTGTGGTATGGGACACATGCTCACTGATGCCTCCAGCACTATCATGACTATTGGATGACATACCTAGGGAGAGTCAAGAGTTCCATGGCTAGGTACCCCACATACTACTACCCTTTCGGTAGGGGAATTGAACCCGGATGACCTGTGACGATGGTGATGTGACTCTGTTTCATCCTACAGCGGTAACCAGTCCGTGCGGAGACTCAGTGGTCCACTATTGTTCATACAATGGTAGGGTTGCATATGTTAGGGTTGGGCTCATGGACGTCCAAGGAGCGGATCGGGTATCGTGAGGAGTCATGAGAGCTTTTCGCCCCAACAATATGTGGATGACCATAGGGTTAGGAAGTGGAATCCAATAGCAATAGCCAATCCGTGAGGATTCTCATTCCTAGGTTGCGAAGGATATTGAACCCAGTTGGTTGGTGTCATAGGGGATGTATTTGGACTTCATGTAGTGTGTTACCACTATGACTTGCATTGGATTAAAAACCCCGACATGCGCTAGTACTCATGCCAATGGTCGTGGTAAGAGAGCGTTGACTTAAACCCCAGCCATGGTTTGTGAGCCAGGTGTGGACTTACCCCTTTACCCAGGATCCCAACAGAGGTATCCAGTCCACGAGGGATCAGAGTGACTAGACCTACCCAAAGGAGGGCTGGTGTATATCTTTAAATATGTCAACTGTTAGAGACTTGCATAGTTAGATCTTAGTAGCATTCATACTTTTGCATATCATACATATCATATATGCATTGCTGATTGTGTTGACATATGGATGAGAATTATGTTGTCCTTACTGAGTTCGTCGAAACTCATTCCTTTTCTTGTATGTATTATATAAACTGCACAGCTGGTGGCCCAACGTCAAAAGTTGGAAGTGATCCGTATGAAAGACCCTTCTTATATGAAGAAGATGTGGCACCGTCAGTGGCAGATGGAGATAGCTTGTGTGGGAGCTCCTACGAGTGCATAGAGTGCACTTATAGCACCCATTGATGGATGGAGTAGACAGGTTGCCAGACATTTTGCCGATCGTATGGAGAAGAACTAGAGAACCCCTATCCTAGCTAAATTAGAAGACTAGTTTTTAGTTAAAGAAAAAGAAACCGGAAAGAAACTTATTTAGTCATTTTGAATTGCTTCCGTTGAACTCTTTATTCTTTTGATCATTGATTATTTCCTTTATTATTTTATTGGAGTATTTGGACTCTTGTAATCTTTTTATTTATTATTGCACTTATTCTTGCTGATGATTATCTATTACTTGCATTTATTATTAGTGATGGTAAGACTGTGGATCCTATGAAGGTTCACTTCCACGGGTTGTCGGGCGGGTAACCAAGACCGGTGGGTGGGGTGTGACGGTGGTTGTAGGTTGAAATTGAATGTTTGTTTATGTTTCCCATCAAGTCTCCCAACCCTTTTGAATGGTGATTTACTTTCTCGTCAATTTGTGTTTAAATCATCATCGCAGAGACGCCTACGGGCAACTCTCTGTTAACCCATTTGGGGCTTTTTGATAGGAGACTTTGTTGGGTGTTTTTGGAGCATTATTATTGTTCCATCTAAGCTCTAGAACCCCCTTCCCCCCCCCCCCCCCAAAAAAAAAAAAAAAAACCTTAGAGTTTTGAAATAAGAAGAGAATGACCCAAACTGTTCGTAGCCTAGGGTAGTTGATCGGTTCTGGTAGGCTTGATTGACCACCCCTCCCTAGGTCCAATTAGGTGACAGTGTTCAATGTTTGGACTTTGTCCGATTTGGTTCCGAATTTTAATTAGACTATTCTACATGATTTTGTTAGGTCCTAGGTGATCTTTTGGCTTATCGATTACCCCAAATTTTGGTTTCTTGTAGAATACTAATGCCGTAATAGATGAGGGAAACAATTTTATATTATCATGGGTTTAATTCATGTTCTATCTCATGATTATCGTGCTTGTTATGTGATTTTGTGACTTTGTTGTAGGATATGCATACATGGTTACTAACATGAATCTATATTATGTTTATTACTTTGTTATTTACTTTTAATTATATTTATGATGACAATATGATGGCAATAGGGGGATAATGCATACATGTATATTCAACCTAAGTTTGTGGGCTTGCCCATTGCTCCTGTTACCTTGCATTTCATATTAACTCTATATGTGTGTATGCTCTAGGTGTCTAGATGCATGGTTAGAAACCCATATCGTGCTATCACCCTTTCGGCAAGAGTATTGAAGTCGAGTGACCCGTGACAACGACTAGGTTGTTGTTAGCCAATAGCCTATTGTAGTAAGTAAGGGGACACAAACAGATCATGTGTCATTCATGGTAGGGTTGCATATAATAAGGGCTCATGGGTGCCTAGTAGCCTATTGTAGTAGGTGAAGGGATATGAGGTAGTCTGCCTATTATATGTGGATGACTATAGAGTTAAGGAAGGTGTAGTCCGAGTTGGTTGGTGCAATAGGATGCGACCTTTCCTAGATTGGTGAGGATATCGGATTGAGTTGGTTGGTGCCATAAGAAGGATATCCGAGCCTAAGATGATATGATATCATAGATGACCTCTTGCATTAAACTAGGAAGTTTCCTGACAGGTGCTAGATCTCATGACAATGGTCGTGGTGAGAGAGTATGGCCCTAATCCCCAACCATGGTTGATGATTGGATTATTGTCCCCATACCTTGGTTATGACAACTCAATTCAATTGGAGCCATTGGGGTCTGTATGAGACTTCCTAGAGGAGGCTAATGCTATGTCTTAATGTGTGTCTACCTAGATAGAGACTAGCATGGTTAGACTTATAGGAGCATAATTGCACTTATATTACATAACTACATTTCATTTGCACTTCATAATTTATACATGTGTTAAATGTGTGGTATATAATATTGTTGACTTCATTGAGTTCATTGGAACTCATCTTGTATGGAAAATCTTTCTTTTAGAATTTTATACAGGTTTTGAGGACACTATATTCTTGGAGAGTTTGCTGTTGACATAGTCCTACGAGATACCAGTAGGAGAGGATGCCAAGGCACACAAGGAGTCATACCCCTGCCTGGATTGCTCCTATAGAGTCCAGCCATTTTGAGAGCACAGTGAACATGTTTGGGAATGTGGTTGCCTTAATCGGAATCATTTACACTCTTTATCTATTTGTTGGACAAGGCCATTAATATTCTTTAAATATTTCTAGGATAGCACTTTGAGACTTCCTCTATTTCAACTTTGACTTTATAATTTAAACTTTGTTTAACATTTGGGATAACTGTAATAACCTATATTTGATACCTTTATTATTCCCTTGCTCTATTGATTTTTCTATTGTGTGTGTATGATTAAGAATTGGCCATAAACCTAGATCTTGTGGTTATGGATCACCTCCACAGGTATTCGAGTAAGATTGATAGGGGTTGGGTGGGTGTGATAGAGGCAATATAGTGGAGCACAAAAGTTGACCTAAACATCTTTTTACCATGTAACAACCTTACAAAGAAGGTTTACAAACAAGATACTAGCCTTGAAATGTGATGATGGTACATGGCTCCAGAACCATGCAAACATTATCCAAGAGCACTTGTCCTTTATAAAGAGTGTCATGCATCTGATGATGTTGATCAATCATCACTTAATCATATTATAGCTTACATTGATCCTTTGGTGATTATTGAGATTAACTCTTTAATTTTATACCCCCAAGTCTTGTGGAGGTGAAGCCTAGCAAATCCCTTGGCTTAGATGAACCCCCCCACCCCACCTGCACGCTTTCTACAATACTGACTTGTTTTGATTTTGTGATAGAAATTTTTATATCAGGATGCTTTCCTAGTTTTGATAAAACACTCATTTGCCTCATCCCAGAGAAGGTAAAGGCCTAATCTATTGATAAGTTTAGACCTTTTAGTTTGTTGAGGTGGCATTAAAGGTGTTTTCTAAACTAGTGGCTACTTGATTGAAGAATATTCTCCCCTCAATCACTGACAAGCATCAAGCACCATTTGTTTAAGGGAGATCCATCTCATAAATTTTTATAGTATCCTAAGAATAGCTTATCATTAGATTAGAGGAAAGAATTGACTGATAATTTATTAAGCAAGTCCTAATTAAGCTTGGATTTCATCTTGGGTGGGTTGGTTTGATAATGGCTAGTAATTAAGTCTATATCATTTAGCCTTATTGTTAATGGAAGCATCCATGGCCAAATCATCCCCTCAAGAGGAATAAGGTTAGGGGGATCCATTGTCCCTCCTCTATTCTCCTTATGCCCACATGCATTTGTTGTCTTTTCCACCAGTTCTCCCTTGCTGGTTTCACCAAAGGGATTAGAATCAGAAATTGAGCTCCTTTATTATCCTATCAATTTTTTGTAAATGAGGTGGTCTCATTTTCTAAAGTCAATCCCAATTTGGTGCAAAATCTAAAGGGTGTTTCAGAGATGTTTAGGAGGGGCAATGGATGTTGTGTGAATTTCGTCCTCGGGCTTCATCAAGATCTGATTGTATCCAGAGTAGGCATCCATAAAGCTTAAGACTTCATGCTCGATTGTGGCATCAATCAATAGATTAATCCTTGGAAGTGGATAACAATATTTTGGACATGCCTTGTTAAGATCTGTATAATCTGTGCACATCCTCTACTTTCCATTGGCTTTCTTCACCATGATCACGTTGGTTAACCAAGTGGGACATTCAATGGGTTGGATGAAACCAGATTTCTCTAGCTTCTCAACCTCTACCTGAATGACTTGGTGCTCCTTGATTGAGAAATTCCTTCTTTTTTGGATAACGGGCTTGGCGCCCTTGTTGATCAGAGGCTATGTTTGGCAACTTGTTGGTAAATTTCTAGCATGTCCTCCACCGACCATGTGAAAACATCAAAGTTTTGCTTGAGGAATGCCGCAAGCTTGTGCTTGAATTCTATACTTTGTTCGGAATATTCATGTTTCCTTGAGAGGGTTGTCTTTACTCAAGGAAACTTGTTGCAGATCCTTGATAGGTTCTCCTCTCTGCACATGATCCTCATCTTGATCATCTCGAACTTCTATAGTCAATGTCCGTCCTCCGTGGGGAGGATGGCTGCTTTTTGATGAAGTTGTTGTAGCAATTTCAAGACTGTCATTGATCAATTTTACAAATTTCAACCCCTTAATTGGTCGAGAATTTTATCATCATGTGCCGGGGTGATACTATGGCCCTTGGTGCACTCAAAGTTGGTCTCCCCAAAATAATATTATAGACCAAAATATTTCGGACAACCATGAAGATGGTAGGCAACATTACTTTCCTGGGAAATGTACCAATGGTAAGATCAAGTTGAATGGTACTTTCAATCGTGGCGGAGCTCCCAACAAATTCATAAAGGAGGGTTCCATTGGGTGTCAAGGCCTCTGAATCAATTTTGAGGTGATAGAAGGTGTCCTATGAAAGGATATTATCTGAAGATCGTGTGTCCACTAGCACCCGATAGACCATATGATTATCCAGTTTGACCTTGATGACTACCGCATCATCATGAGGAGTGTGAATGTCCACAAGCTCATGCTCTGAAAAAGTTATGGGCTCACAAGAAGTGAATTCGAGACTCTTCGAGTGCCTATGAATCTAGTGTTCCTCTTGGCCTATTGGAGTGACTTAGGAGTGGACCTCCCAAAGATAGTACTGATTTTGGGGAGGTCCTCATCCCTGGGAGTCACAGGAGCCTTTCCTCGAGCATCGTCTCTATCCCTGGGCAGAGTCCTATTGCATCTTCAGGGGGATCTATCTTCGATTTGCCTTGACTTTGACAAATTGGACTAAGTAGCCTTCGGCAATCAACTTCTCCATCTCGACTTCCAACATGCGGCAGTCATTCGTATGATGCCCCTTGTCTTTGTGATAAAGACAATTTTTTGACATGTCATCCCTAGTCTCTGGCCGAGCATGAGTTTTTCCAAGTTTCTTAAGTAAACCAGTGTCTCGGATTTGCATAAGAATGGCAGATCGTGACTTATTCAAGGGAGTGAAGGCTTCCTTGTCCTTGTCGATGGCTATGCGGTTCCTCCACCCTTGCTTATTCCTTTGTTCTTTTCAAACTAGCTTTGTGCTAGAGCTCTCCCCTCGACCACTCTGCCTGTAAGACTTGGCTTCATTTCTATAGCCGCTCCTGTTGGCTTCTATGACTTTCTCCATGGTGGCCATCTAGTAGCTCAAATCTTGCAATTCTTCCAAGGTTTTGGGCTTCTTCTACGCAATGGATTGAACTAGGCCTTTGTTGGTTATTGCTCTTTTGAAGGTAGTGAAGGCCACCTTGTCATCAAGATCTTTTATCATAATAGATATATCATTAAAGCATGCTACGAAGTCTTGGATGAACTCAGAGCAGTCATTAAAGCATGCTACAAAGTCTTGGATGAACCCAGAGCAGCCTTGTCTCAACGCTAGGAGATTGTCTTCAGTCTTTTCTTTCTTGATTCCACTTCTAAATTGAGCAGCAAAAGCATTCCTCAGTTTGTTGAAATTGTGGATGGAATGTTTAGGCAGATGAGAGAACCAAGTGGTTGTCAGGCAAGTTAAGGAGGTCGAAAAACATCTAAACTTGATGGCATCACCCCACCACACATGGTAATAGAGTTAAAATGATTGATGAGCATCATGGGATCTGCCGATCCATTATATATAGTAGAAGAAGGGGTTCAAAAATCTGTACAAAAAGGAGCTGCCATAATTTCTGGGATGAAAGGGTATTGTGAGAGTACATGTTGCATCTCACCAGGGATTCTCTGGTCTAGCCTGCTCAAACATTTTTTCATGGACTGGATCTGCTAGTAGAGATTCTCGTTCCTCACAGATGTAGATGACTCCACACTATGGTCTTTCTAAGTCTTTTTGCCTTTTGGAAGTTGTAGTCTTCCAGCTAAGGAGGCATTAGGAGAAGAATGTTCGACTTGTTGCATTCCCAACCTTTGGAAAACAGAACGGGGGTTCCCTACTTGTTGGACTCTTCTTTGTTGTTCTTTGATCTTTGCAGAGTCAGTGGGGAGCACATTTACTCCAACTCCTTGGGCCTTGTCTTGCTGATCAACAGGGAAGGGGACCACTATCTTTAGAAGAGTTGCAAGGCCTCTGGGAGGTATGAGTTGAATCCACTTGGCCACCATCGTATGGAAGGTGGATGTCATCTCCATCATCTTGTTTTCTAGGGCTTGAGCCTGAACAAAGTCATATGTGGGGGTTGAGGTCATTCCCTACAAGGGAATTCCTCCATTGAAAATAGCTCCTTGTTCTTGGTCTTCACGGGGTGGTGACAAGGAAACAACTTCTTTAGAAGTACCCTCCTTTTGAGTATTTTGATTCTTTTTTCTACCACCTCATCCATGTCCTTAAGACTTTGAACCGTTATTATCTGAATTTCCTTACCATCGGCATTGTAGGGTAAAAGCATAGGAAAGAAATAAAAGATGTTTCTTTCCCACAGAAGGCACCAAATGTTGTTCCAAAATGTATCAGCTCCGGTTCAACCACATAATATGTCAAACCTGGGATCTGTAGACCAAAGAAAACTCATGAGAGCGAGTTGCCTCTATGGACGGGTGATTGTGTAGCTAACCAATCAAAAATAAAATCCTATACTAATCTAGCTAGCAGAAAGTACGGGGTCGATCTATGGGGAACTAAAAGGCAAAATTACTAAGATTGAATTCAATAAAACTAAATTTAAATTAAATCTATTAGTTAATGCAAAAACTTTAATTATGAATACATGAAGATCTTTGGGATTTCGAATCCCCAATGCTTTTCACTAACCAATATAACTCTACACTTTAAAGCAAATTAAGGATGGTCTTCCTAGGTATGCCCTATCTTCGCAAGACTATCGTCCTTCGCTGAAGCTTGGCACACTTAGTTTTGCTGAGCTATAGAACATCTTTGGCTAGACTCAAACACAATCAACTAGAAGCTATAGAACAATCAAATTAAGCATGGTTCATCTACATCCCTAAGAAAAGGAACTAGCTACTCATTAGAACAAAGTTCATAAAACAAGATGAAATTTAGAAAGAGAGAGGGATGTGGTCTTCTTCTTGAGCAATGAGAGAGATGAGAGCCAAGATTTGTGTTCTCCGTCTTCTCTTATTCTCTGTGGTTGGCTTCTCTTTTTTGTATCCCGCACAAAATGAATTCGTTGTCTTTACCTGTCAATTCAACCTTTATTCGTTCAGATTTTGGAAAAACTCAAAACTAGAAAGTTGTAGATATTTTCTCACTAAATTCCAAGTTCATACGAGAGAGATATGTCCAAAATACTCAAGGTGGGTTTGTTTACCCGATTTTCAGATCTTATTACCAATTTTGTTCCTTGGACCTCCACTTGTTTCCAATTTGGCTAAGATTCATGCTCTCCTTGCATAAATTAAGTTGAATATGAGCATTCATGATTTCTTGGGCAGCAAGATTGAATCCCATGATTTAAAATCCTCCAATGTCTAATATATTTGCCAACTTTGCTCTACATTATCTCAAAGAACCAAAATCACCTTATTCCTGAAAAATACACAAAAATAATCAATTAGCTCTCTTTTAATTAACCAAGTATGATAAATTAAATAAAATAAATAATGATAAATGCATGCTTATCAATGGGAAGCCGTCTCCGATGTTTTAATCAAATTCTGGATAACATAGTTCCTCACAGGTAAGAGTAAATTCCCAAAGAGGTCAAAGACTCTTGAGCAAGTGTTGGAGATATATAATGCATAATTAATTGGGCTTGTTTTTTCTTGTCTCTGAAGTAGGGTTTGGCTTAACTTGCTTTTTTTTTTGGTTGTGTTCACTTACTTGAAGGAGGTATAAGTGATCATTCTTGTACCAAAAAGAAGGTTCCATGGGGAAGATTGATGATAAGCATTAGATGGCTTGATTTGATTCCCAAAGGGAGACCCAAGGAAAAGGTTTGGCTTGCTTGTTCTTGAAGTTACTGGACTCATGCACCACATAAGAATGCTTAAAATATCTCTGACTCTAGATGTGACACTTTTGGCTTTTAACCCCTGACAAAGTGACTAGAAGCAATTCCCAAAGGAATTTTCCCTGTTGGCTTTTCCCTTGATAAGCGCAAAGCATTAAATGCATAAGTACGTTGCATTAAATTCTGAATTTAATGCTTTAGCATGCCTACAGTTGTATAAAGATGAGTAGGATCTCACCCACAAGTTGTTGCCAAGAGATGTGCCGAGCGGCGTGTCTGAAAAATAACTCCCACCATGTTGCTGGGCTAGTAACCCTTTTCCGAGGAGTATCGAGAGCTTAGTCCAGAGACAAGAGGCTAGTTTGAAATCTGAATTCCGAGGAGAGCTAAGGGGTCAATTCGAAGACTGAATTCCGAAGAGAGCCAAGTAGCTGGTTAAAGGACTAAGCCAAACCCAGTTGACCCTAGTTAATGCGATCTGCATGGGTTCAAAAGTCTAAAAAATGGTTAGACATAACAATATACAAGTGATGGTCGTAATTCTATAGTATTTTGTGTCTATTCTGATAATCTAGGTTCTAATGAATCTTGTTGTAATAAGATTGATTTATCGATCGTAGGTCCACTAATAAATGTACAAACTTTATGGGAAGGGCAAGAGTGCAATTAGAGTAATTCACTTTAGAAACCTTGACTAATCAATTAAACTTTAGAAGCCTACATTTATTTCCTTCATGAATAAGCCGTTCAATAAGTGTACAACATTGATGGCACCACTCAACACTTTAAGAGTAATGCATACCATCTCTCAAGTAACACATTAGCTAAAAAACAAGTGCAATAACCATCTCACAAAACAAACAATCACCCCAAGTATAAAGCTTAAAGCCCAAACTAGGAGGGAGGAACTAGCATGGCACCCTTGTGATTCAATCAGCATGAGTTGCTTCACTAACAATCAACAACAAGAAGCAAGAATAGGCATGTGCAACAAAAGGGCACTACAAAAAAGTGTCCTTTTTGACGATGGTTATAAAGCGTCGCAAACAATATGAAAACCATTGCCAAAAATAAAGACCAACAATTGTTGTTCTGTCACCACATCTATCGTCTATACTAGTGTCACGGAAAATAGGCGATGGTTTTTAGGCATTGATTGGTAAAACATTTTTGGCGATACTTTTAACCGTGCAAAAAAATGCAAGGTTGGGGCAATGGAAAAATTTTATATTTAAAAAAAAAGAAAAGAAAAACAAAAGAAGCTATAATCATAATTATGGCAAAAAACCAGCAATCCTATTTTAAACCCATTCATCCACTTGATAATTTTATACAATGCTATTTGTTATTTCAGCAACTTAATAAAGAAAGAAGTCAACACATGTTGTACAACACCACACCCAATAAAATAATTCAAAATCCAAAAACAAAATACATAGCTGATTGTTCTCAGTTTGCTTAACATTTTAGAACATTCTCCTATTTTCCTAAAAATGCAAATATGAGGAGATCACTTCTCTGATGAGTTAGGTCCTCAGTAACCAAATCCAAACAACTGTGAAAAAGAAAATTCACAGTAAAGATTTTTTTTTCCGCTAAAAAGATCATTATATTAAGCGAAGAAGAAATATTAAAAATACATCAATTAAATACCTCACAGTAAAGATTTGATGATGGATTCTTGATCGAACAAGGATATTAAGATGTAGAAAATTGCAAGGACGTTTCAAACTGTAACATGGTGGAATAGCTAAGATATTCTAACTTTTCGATATACTTTATGGAAATAACTCCGACAAAATTATCAAATTTGGCTTCATTTTTCTCAATCCTAACCTCAAGTCTTCCAAACCTGCCTCAGACTCGTCAGCATCCTTTTTTTACACTCAGTCCTTTCCTAAGATAGCTTATGCAGCTCAGTGCTAGTGACATAACCTCTTGACATGGTATCACCCAAGTTTTGAAAACGAAGATGAATGAGTTAGGAAGAAGATGGACTCATCTCCCACTCTAGCTCTAATACATCTCCGATGTAGCCTATTTGAAATGAGGGTCAATAAAGCAAGATCTTTTAATTTGGCTCATAAAAAACTCCTAATCACTCTAAAATAGTCAACAAGGACTACAAAATCAAAACAGAAATCTATCTAGCTACAAAATCAAAACATAAATTCAGAAAGATGTGAACTGAGTCATTCTTAAAACTACACAAGAAGCAGCGGGATCAGCGGAAAACGATCTAGTAAAGGTATGTATTGATATTCTCTAATAGGATTCTTACCTCCAAGGCCTAGGGGTTAAGACATAGAAAACTAACAACTTTCTAGAATCACAGGATAAGGAGACATTCCAAAATTCAAGAGAGAAAATATATCTGAAAGAACACAAGTTTTATCTGGCTATAACCTGAACAGATGGATTTCAGCTATTTGCTATGCATTGATTTTTTCCCCCAACAAAAACCATAGCAAATTGTGGACAAATAAATTATCTAGCAAAAGCATCATGTTCATGATTCCTATTCAAAACATTGTTTCAGTATGATAATTTCATGTTCATGAATGATCTTCAAAACCAAACAGGAGGATCATTCATTTTCTGAACACTAGCAGCCAATGCAACCGTCTTAAAGGCTGTTGCTCATTAAGACTTCCTTCACCTCCCAAAACATTAAGTTTTTAGATAAGAAATTGAAATTCAAAAAATATATTAGTGAAAACTTCAACTAACCAAATTCTTATGTAGTGCTATTATATAAATAAGCTTACAAAAGGATCAGACATGCAAGGGGGAGGTGAACACGATCAAAAAACCCAAACCATCAAGGCGAGTTCAAAAGCACACATGTAAATGATGTTGCAAGCATCAGTTAGCTAAACACTAGAAAAATCTACATGCTTGAGAAAAACAAGAAGAGACCTCATAAGAAACTAGAGAGAGTTATGAACATCATTGATAGCTTATCATAGTAGTAGCATAACAAGGATAAGCAGGCAAGTCTCTATTTTGTTACCTGGCATGTCTTTATCTATGCTCCATTCATCGTTCCATCAAATTGAAAATTTGAGTCATGAACTGATATGCACCATGAGATTGCCATAGAGGAGACACTAGGATCACACATGGACACCAGATCACTGGCCTAAGGGGATCACACAGGGCAAGGAAAGTTCCAGAATACCTGAAGGACTATGTTTGTTAGAGATATTTCTATTACTAACGGCATGAATGAAATAATGTATAAAGAGAGAACAAAACCCCATAAAGAGGCAGGCAATATACAAGAAGTTTCTCCCTACCTCTTCCTTAGTCTCTATAATGTCTTTGTTTCCTTCTCAAATTCTCCTCTGCTAACCTTTTTCTAAAACTTGTCATAACATGAACCTCTCTTACTTGAGCTTCTGAAGAATCATCCCCTAAGCTTCAAATACTAGTAAATGCAACAAAAAGATTATTAGGATCCAATCCTGAAAAACCCTATTTCCAGATCACATAAAATTTCAAGAACTCATTGTCATACTTAAATTTGTTTAAACAATTAGGAAATAAAGCTCAGATGAAACACCTTATTCCATGTTTAGGACCACATTTAATTCCAATAATAACCATGTGAGAGCTCCGTATTCAATTGAAATATGGCCATCCCCTAAAAAATCAGATTGATCATGAGTATAAAGAGATTTGATACATGGAAGATAATTGTTCATTTCCTTAAAAAAACATATAGCTAGTGGAGACAGGAAAACCAAATACTTGGGATGATCCAATGATTGTTAATCTATCAACGGAACTAAATGCAATCCAGGAACCTGTTTCACAAGCTTTCCATTGTGATGCTTCAATTGGAGCAATTAGCTTTCCTGAAATCTGCAGCTCATACACCATAATTTAGAGACAGAGCTAAACAACAAAAAATAAAAAGATAAGAACTTTGCATGCATGGGCAGTGTTAAGTACCTAGATAGTAGTTTTAGATGATCTACAAGGACCATAAAATTGCACTAGATTTAACAAGGTCTTGCTGGAATGCTCAAGATGGAAGGTGTAGTACTTCTGCAAGCAAGAGCCCATGCACCTAAGAATCCCTGCAAGTTCAATTAATAGCAGTTATTTTGCAGCCCATTTTGGCTTACAAGTATTACTATGACTGGTAATAAAAAAGTTTAAGAAACTCATATGAGAGTCTCTGCATTTAATATAATATTGGAAAGTCTATTAACAACTAAAGGGTAAAGGGTAAAAGGTTCGAGGAGATAAAGCAGAGAGATAAATATTTCAGTTTGGCTATGTTGTTTAAATGAAATGAAACTCTCTAAGAAAAGGCCAAGCATTTGTGGCTGTGTCTTCATGTTTAATAGAAAAGAAAAAAGACTAC
Source organism: Hakea prostrata (assembly GCF_041222555.1). Classification (NCBI taxonomy): domain Eukaryota; kingdom Viridiplantae; phylum Streptophyta; class Magnoliopsida; order Proteales; family Proteaceae; genus Hakea; species Hakea prostrata. The sequence continues at coordinate 35,610,364 of NC_142607.1, forward strand.
GACTTAAAGTCGGGGTAAAAGGAAAAAAAAAAAAAGCCTGCTACAGATCAACCATGGGAGAAGAAAGATAAAAGAACCCATTTAGATCATTATATTTGGAAGCCTAGAAGAAGGTCGTTTCCTCCATTTTCATGCACTAGTCACTTAGTCACAGCACAAAGAATAATAGAATCACAACATTCACAAGAAAATCCAAATCCTTTAAAATAATTTGTCAACCAAGCTCAAACTTTATTAAATTTTAGAAAATTTCTTAATTAACCATTAGAAATTTCAAATAATTAGCTATTTTTTAGGGAAAATATTAGCAACTCATAGATAAATATTTTGAATAAGTTTTAATGTAAAGCTCCAAACAGGAAAAGAGATGATAATTGAATTCCTCAGTACTCAAAAGATGACAGCATATACTCTGTGATGGAACAGAACTTAAAAAGGACAAACCCCTACTTTTGAACCCCATGAAGGATACTCATCAGCATTTCCTACCTTTGATACTCATCCATTAACAATTCAGTGTGTCTAGTTTAAATATTTTAAGCAGCCAACTAAACAACTAAGAAGCAAAGAGCACAGTTATTGCTGCAAATGAAACACTGTTCCAACTATATGGAAGCATAGTTACAAAAGCACAACCCCTGAAATAGGAACTGAATTCCAAAATCAATGAAAAATTGGACGATCGTATTTCCCTCTCTTTAAGAGATCTGTTGCAGCCCCTACCAAATTCTTTGAACCTTCAGTCTCTGAATGCTTGAGAACTGAGGTTCTCATCTCTCAAGACTCTAAATAATCTGATATTCAGATTGTTAGAGGACGCTCCATCACAAAACAAGACACCAATGGGAAATGACTAGATACCGTATTCAAGCAGGGAAAACCAGAGAGAGTCCTAAAGAAGGAAAGCACAGCTGCTGCTATCTACATTAATTTGATCTTTAAATCGGTCTATATACCAAAACAAATGGTGAGATTCAAAGTAGTAGATCCTAGTTGGAATAATATTGTTCTAGAACCATGAACTGTTAATAGAATATAGACTGAAGTCACTCAACTTGAGCGAACATACAAAAATACGTAGATTAAGAATCAGAAGCAGCAATAGTCAGATCTAAAACACTAAACAACAGTAGTGTAACTGAAGATAGGGTTCTAAAATGTGGAGTTAGCGATGTCTCCAAGAACATCCAAATCTGTCTTTTGGATCCAAAAACAACAAATTTTAGGGGGTTTGAGTGTAAATCAGACATTTTGGTTTCCAAGTATGGTGTTGATATGGAAGGGACCAATGTTTACCAAGGCAATCAAATTTCCAATGCATTCAGAATTTGATCCCATCAGTGCTCTAGTTGTTTAGTAGTGAAATTCAGTTGAGAGACATACATGGTAAAACATATGGGTTCATATGGATGACAACACTGTGTATGGCCAATTCAGGATTAATTGTCTCCTAATGAGTCACACCCATTAAAGATAGTGTGTTTGGGATAATTGAAGACTAACGCGGATTTGATTTCATGACTATCAAAGTCATTAACCAATTACATGGCTATAAAGGATTATCTTGAAGAGAGCACCAAAGATTTGGAAGGAACATAGATGAAATACATAACAAAAAGAAATAAATCATGATTGCAAATCATGTAGACAGTGTCACATACCTTGGATTTATGATTTTGCACTTGATAGAGTAGTTATATATTAATGAAATGTCTTTCATTTGAGGGTCAATTGGCTCTCCAGTATATTGCTTCATCAACCTCACAATCTTCCATTGTGATGCCCTCACTAGATAAAGAGGGGGACAAATAGAAGGTAGGAGGAATCAAGGGTGTTAGCATTCTCGTTTGATATATCCATTTAAGAAACCAAAGAAATAGAAGACTGGGAGTAGGGGATAGGAGAGTTCGAAGAAGGGTACCAATCAAAGGAAATTACCATGAACCAAGTGATAAAATCTTCAAGGGATCAACGGTAGAAATCTTTTGCGAGTGTTTTGAGTACCGCAAGAATGGCATCAGAAAATACTTCCAACTTCACATCTTTAAATTTAAGAGATGTCAACAATATTCAAAGGAACCAATGTTAACCATTTATCCCTAAAGGTTAGGGTAGGGTATGGCAAGTGAAAATCCTTGTATCCCCTTACTCGATGTGGGTAAATTAGTAAGCCCTAATGCAAGTTTTGAATATAAGTCAGACAAGTGAAAAGGGTATACATTAGGAGAGAAGAAAACTACTATCATAGGTGCACAAATGAGGAGGCAGATTTACCACTTAGACATAAAAGCAGAGAAGTGGGATTCCCATCTTATGAGCCTTTCAGCTTTTGAGAAATTCTGATCATTGTCACTCAAATATCATAGATCCTAAAACTTTCTTTGTTGCAATTACCCAATAATGATCCATGCACCAAGGCTAGCATATGACAACAAACAAAGAAATGAAATGTGAGAACTTATAACAAGGGGATAAGGTAAACTCGAAAGATAGATTAAAACAACTGCGAAATATAGACATTTACCAAAATGTAGAATTAAAACCCAACATTGGGAGGGAGTGGCTAGGCTTCCACTTGTTTTGACTAGCATGGATTACCTCTTCAACAAGTAACAATTCGGAAGCAATAACATGCTTGAAAAACAGAAATGATAACATGCTTGAAAAACAGACATGTTAGTTAGGAATACATTGTCAAAGAAATTCAACGGCAACACTTTAGGATCTATGTGTACAAACTAAATAACAAACCACTAACCACAAACCCTATTAGACCCATTGTTTCCATTCCTAGACCTTTGAACACACTCAAGATAGCGTTTTATAGTTAGGACCAATGGAATCAGCCTCCAAGAACTATGCACACAATTTTGAAACATGAAATTTAAGATGAAAGTGGTCAATGTAGACATAATTGGTCTCCAAGCACTTTATCTTCAAGTGAGTCATGCCCATGGAGAAACAAAGCATCGTTGGGCATTGACTATGACAATGGGTGTAAGGAGTCCAAGGTTGCCATGAAAACCCAACTAATTGACCGATACATACATTTCCAAAGGAGTTCCATGAAGAGAGCACCAAAGCCCAGCAAGGAAAACTTCCGGATTACATAATAACAAGGAATAGAGTTTTTAAGTTTCAAGTAGAGAGTATGTTGATACTCTAAGCCTATGATCTAGCCCTTGGAAGGCTGCTTATGAAAAATGCCCTGCTTTGAGGGTCATTTAACTCTTCAGCTTGGTGCTTCAATTCCACAATGTTCCTCTTGCCATGCTCTCCCTAGATATAGAGGTGGGGAAGGGGGTGAAAATGGTGGTTATTTAGCATTCTTCTTATAACTACAATATATTTGTATTTCCAATTGCCAAAAAAAAAAAAAAAAAAAAAAGATTGAGAGAGGGAGGGAACTGTGGTGCAGGATTCTAGCAAGCAATTTACCGTGAGTTCGAGTACCACATCTTCAAGTGCCAAGCTTTGAATTTCTAGCTGGAGTATTGGGAACACCCGTTTGTGCTCTCTATTTACATTAGAATAGATGTCAACAGTTCATCTACACAAAAAAAACACTACCATTTATCTAACATATCACACAAAAGCTTACCTCTAAGCCATAATGGAGCAATGTCACTATCATGTCAATGTCCCCCTTCAATACCATACTCATGAATAAAATATATATATCATGATTTCTATTGCATCCTCTGTTCACCTCCAATGGAAAGATAAAAATCACTTTGTTGTTTAAAGTGGAAACTCAATTACTCAATAACTAAAAAAATGCTGGAAAAATAAATGAAGATATATTCTTGAAAACTAGATTGAAATTAAATAGCGTAAATTGGTAGAAAGTTGACCTTGAGTGCTTTTAGCTAATTTTGAGAGTAGTTTCAAATGAATTTCTTTAATTCTCATTAGTCGAATGACTCTTCAACGTTATTCAGGTCACCTATAGTAATAGACTGAAAATGCTCCACAAGTGTTGATCGAAAAAAAAGTAGCTCTTTTGATACTTGATGCATAGTTGGACGAGATCGTGGGTTGCTGCATAAGCACGCAATTGCTATTCTCACAATAGAAATAAGATGCCTTGCAATATTCTGACTCGGTGGAAAAATGAGGCGTGAGTCTAATATGTCTCGTAATAGTATCTTTTGACCAACTGGTGATGTTAAAGAAGAGATGAGTTCCATTGGATGACTTCCCATAATTGTTTCCAAGGCCACGACTCCAAAACTATATACGTCACACTTATCAGTTAATATCATAGTGTAAGCAAGCTCTGCAAGAGAAAAAAGAAAATGCCTTGGTGAAAATGTATAAACATGACAACAAATAATTTTTACAATAGAAACAATAAATTACTATACATTTTAAATTTTATATGTAAAAGAGAATGGTCTGGGCATTGAAATAGCCTCCGAACTAAAATTGTTGAGGTAAGGCTCCATAGGAAAACTGCCCCCCTCTACCTGAACTTTGTTCGCCGTTTTTTAAAGAGAATGATCTAGAGATACCAGTTGGCAATTAAGACTCAAACTTTTAGTGATTTACTCTTTGTTAGTCCATATTTAAGTAGTCCAACACTATATATTTTAATGTTTTTATATTTTTTTCTTCTTCTTTCACAAATATAATTTATTTCTTTTCAATTTTTTCTTCCGTTTCATGTAAAACCCAATAAATATAATTATATGTATTATTCTTTATTTCTTCATCCCAATTTTATCAAAATCGATTAAACATGATAATATGAATATTTTTTTTTATTTCCACTAAAGGAGAAATGAAAATATGAATAAAAAATCCAGATAAAAAATTCACACAAAAGAAGGGGAAATAAAAAAAAAATGTTTCTAATCAAGTTCAATATGTTTCTATAGACAAGGAAAAAAAGAAAGCAAAAATTAGAAAAAGAAAATTGCTTTAATAGATTAAAGTGGTAAAAATAAAGAGTAATTTGGTTATTTAAATTATTAAGGAAAAAGAGACGTAATAGTTTAATTTTTTTCTTCTATTTTGTTAGGGTTTGAGGTTCTTCTTGGCCAACTTATGTGCACTTCGACTACATCATTAGGGTAGTTTTTTTTTTTTTTTTTTTTTATAATTTAAATATACCATCAAGAATAATCAAACCTCGACCTTTGCATTAAGAGGGTTAATTGTTGCCAATTCCCAATGGGCTAAAATTTTTTGCAAAGCTTTTCTTCATAGTTCATATATTACTAGGTAACATTGTTGAGATCTATTATACTTCAAATTGGAGTCAATCCAATAGAGTCTACGGCAAAAACATGTGATTCATGGATACCTCTTTATGGTTTTGAAAGAAATTTGTTCCTAACATTCAATAATTTCAGTATATTATACATGATTTTCATAGGTAAAACATTGTTTCTTTACTGTTCATGGTAACAAATTTTTATTATGAGTCAAAATATAACTTCAAAAAACAATAAAGGATTAGTCAACTAGTCCCCATAATTAATGGTTCCATTCAACAAGCCATTTTGGCAAAAAGTAGAACTTGCTTAAGGACCACCTATACGTTCTTGTATTTTAAAAAGGATAAAATTGTTATTAAGTTATCTCAATGCTTATTCTAGTTGAAAATTTAAGCTTAAATGTCTTTATCTCTATCAGCTATATATATTGATAAACTTGGTTTTATGTATAGAAGAAATTACAATGACAATAATACATTTTGGATCAACATGGTAAAAGTCATACCTCATCATATGAGGATTCTACTAACCATTCAAGACTTAGCTCTATTATATTTTTAAAATATACTTTATGATATTAAATGATTCTTAAAATTCTGAAGCTTTAGCCTTTCAAACATAATTTCTATGACTTATTTAAAATTAATAAGTATAGCAGCTTTAGAGATATATATTTTCTATCCAATAATTAAAGAGAAAAATAATTTATTATAAAATATAATAGGGTAGATCTTGAAATGTGGTAGGGTTTTCTTTCTTTTTTACTCCAAATGAGTAACTATAATGTGGTATGACTTTTATTTACTTTCCAACCCCTTCATTTTTTTTTAAAACTTTCTAATAAATTTTATTTTTTATTTTTTTATTACAGTTTCACTAAGGAGCTTGAGATATTATTTAATTTTTTTCTTCGACTAAATCACTTAATCAAACATAACATTTGTACCCATTCTAATTTAACAGTTATTTATTCAAGAAACTTTAAGAACTTATCAAGTAGTATAAACTACATAATATACTATACAATGACAATTCTAAAATAAATAGGACCAAAATAAACTAAAATATACTTTTTTAAAAGAATTTAATGATTATACGTTAAAAATCTTAAAATTTAAATAGGATGTATGAGATTTAAAAACATATATGTACTATTTTATCCATATTCATATATAGGTATTTTAGTAGCCCAATTCAATAAGCACTATGTCTTAAGTATCATACTAAAAATGAAGAAGGCCTATAAAAATTACAATAAAAGTAATAATAAAAAGAAAACGTAAAAAATACCTGGAGCAATATATCCATGAGTTCCTTTAAGTGACGTCCCATTGGATGAGTCTGCATTTAAGAGTCTAGCAATACCAAAATCGGATACACGAGCCTCAAGTTCCAAGTCTAGCAATATATTTTTGCTTGAAATATCCCGATGAATTATTGGTGGAGTACAGTCATGATGCAAATAGGACAAAGCATTTGTAATACTTTCAATGACGTTTACTCTTTTCAACCAATCCAACTCCACTGCCATTGCTTCATTTCTCAAGATATGTGCCAAACTTCCTTTTTCCATGTACTCATAAATAAGAAACATGTATTGTGGATGTGAACAAAACCCGTAAAGTTTGATAATGTTTCGGTGCCTAATGTTTGTTAACATACGCATCTCATTTTCAAAGCTTTCATCAATTATCACATTGCCTTCCCATGGATGAAACTTCTTCAAGGCTACCACATGATCTGTAGGTAGGACTGCTTTGTAAACACTCCCATAAGTTCCAGTTCCAACACAATATTTAATGTCAAAATTCTCTGTTGCTTGGATTATGTCATCAAAAACAATCTTGCCATCAAAATTCCATATTGACAATATATTGCCATGATTTTTTCTTGTTGCTTCAGCTTTTCCTTTTTGATATTTTTTTTTCAAGAAGAAAACGACAACAACAATTGCAAATGCAAGGGTTGCAATTCCTATCAAAGAACCAATGATGGATATGAGGACTTTATCTCTATGTTTGTTATATCCCTCATTTATGCGAGATCGATTGCAAGGAAAAAGACCTTGATATTCACCACATAACCCTTTGTTGTTACTAAATGTTTGTGGCAAAGTAGCACGTTGGAAAACCTTGTTATTAGGAACTTCACCTTTCAATTGATTATAAGACAAATCAAAAGATACCAAGCTAAACATGTCTTCAAGAGAAGGGGGTATAGATCCTGTGATAATATTGTGGGATAAATTCAAAACTTCCAACATTTTCAGCTTTGCAAGTTCTGTTGGTATTGTTCCTCCTAATGAGTTATGGCTAAGATCCAACTGAACTTGTAGGGATACTAGATCACCAATTTGAGATGGAATACTTCCACTTAGTGAGTTGCAACCTAAATTTAATGAGATCACTTTGGAGCATTGACCAAGTTGTGCAGGGATTGATCCGATTAGCTGATTTGATGATATATCTAGAACCTCCATATTGATTAATTTTCCAATTTCAACTGGTATATACCCTAAAATTTGATTCCCATTTAAATTCAAATTGATCAAGTTGGATAAGTTACCTAGTTCCTTCGGTATTTCGCCAACAAGTCTATTGAAAGAAAGGTCAAGTCGTCCAAGTTGAATTAATTGACCAATCTCAACTGGTATCTTTCCACTGATATTGTTTCCAGAAATCTTTAGCACTGACAAATTCTTGCATTCTCCCCAATTTGCTGACAGCTCTCCATAGAGCTTGTTGTGACTCATATCAATGTAGTTAAGATGTGGGTGTACACCAAAACTATTACTTATATTTCCAAGAAATTGGTTGACATCAAGTCTAACTCTCCTTATACTTGTACAATTTCTTAAGTCTGGAATAGGACCCAAGAGGCTATTGTTTGCAACCGCTAATTGTTGAAGTGATCCTCCTTGGCATATTTGTTGTGGTAAGCTTCCAGATAAGAAGTTGTCAAACAATTCAATCTTCACAAGGGACGCTTGGCTACCTAAGTCTTCTGGAATTGAACCCGATAATTGATTCATTTGCAAGTTGAGATTCTCTAGTCTACTCAAATTAGCTAGAGAATGAGGAATTGGACCAATGAGCTTGTTTTTGGAGAGTGACAACTTAATCAGATTTTTCATCTCTCCAATTTCAAAAGGAATTGGACCAGATAATTGATTTTTATTCAAGTAGAGAGCCTCTAGTCTACTCAAATTAGCCAGAGAATGAGGAATTGGACCAATGAGCTTGTTTTTGGAGAGTGACAACTCAATCAGATTTTTCATCTCTCCAATTTCAAAAGGAATTGGACCAGATAATTGATTTTTATTCAAGTAGAGAGCCTCTAGTCTACTCAAATTAGCCAGAGAATGAGGAATTGGACCAATGAGCTTGTTTATGGAGAGTTCCAAGCCAATTAGATTTTTCATATCTCCGATTTTTGGAGGAATTAGACCAGATAATTGATTGGCATACAAGTACAGAGTCTCTAGTCTACTCAAATTAGCCAGAGAATGAGGAATTGGACCAATGAGCTTGTTTGTGGAGAGTGACAAGTCAATTAGATTTTTCATATCTCCAATTTCTGGTGGAATTGGACCCGATAATTGATTTTTACCCAAGAAGAGCTTCTGTAGTCTACTTAAATTCGCTAGAGAACGAGGGACTGGACCATTTAATTTGTTATAAGAAAGTGCCAATTGAATCAGATTTTCCATACCCCCAATTTCTAAAGGAATTGGACCAGATAATTGATTCTTATACAAGTAGAGAGTCTCTAGTCTACTCAAATTAGCCAGAGAATGAGGTAGCATGCTGGAAAGATTATTGTTGGAGAGATCGAGGTGGATGAGCTTTGTGACAGTACCAACGTCGAAGGGAACGGGTCCAATGAGTTGATTGACACTGAGATTAAGACGGAGGAGATTAGAAAATGAAGAAAAGGTGAAGTTGTGAAGTGTACCTTGCAGCTTTGTTTGGAAAAGGTTAATCTCAATGACGCTTCCAACATTGTTGCAAGTTATACCAAACCAGTTGCACGCTGATGATGAGGATGAAGATGACGAGGAAGTGAGGTTCCAAGAACCGAGAGCAGCAAGAGAGTAGTTTCGAAGGGTGGCTTTCCATTTGAAGAGAGCCTCAGCCTCAGCTTGGGTTGATGACTGAACAGAATAAGATGTGTTACTTCTCACAGCAAATGCAGATGAAGAGAAGAGGAGGAGAAGGCAAATAAGAAATGCTGTTATGAGAGTTGGGAAGAAGAAAAACAAGGATGGAGTAGTACTAGTATTGGAGTAATGAGCCATTTGTAACTTCCACTGTGGTTTGCAGTTTGGTGGTGTGGTATTAGGCAACTTTGAGTGTGTAATTTATAGAGAAATTAGCGTAGGCCTATAGTACTCACAATCGAAGACGAGGTCTTGGATTGGATTGCACATTGCACATTGCAGTGGGTCATCTTCTTCTACTGCTACGCCTCCTACGCTCTTTATTTGTTTGGTCTTCAGCTCTTCCACGTCTCCAGCGGTAGTATTAAAAGCAGTAGCTGTCTAAATCAGAGTGGGTGACTTGGTCATTATTAGTAATGGTGCAAAATGTGGTATAAAATCGATCACTGGTCTTTAATTTTCAGATGAACGTAACCTTCCAAACGTTTAATGTAGATGAGTACGTATAGCTGCCATTCTGGTTGGTGGACTTCAAGTCGTCTTCCCAAGTAGACCCCAGAGAGACTTTAGCTTATACCACTGCCAACCAAACGTTGTGCGTGAGGCAGGGGAGCAGAGGACGTCACTACACCACTGCCAACCAAACGTTCCTAATAAGAAAAAGAACCAAGATCACTAATATCCTGTTAAGTTGTGGTTTGGATCTAAATATCTCTGGGGTACAATTATAAACAGATTTCAGATTAATGTCAAGAAACTCAATTTTGAAGTATTAAAAAAAAAAAAAAAAATCAATTTAGTTAAATTATTGAAGGAAATGAAAGACACGGATTGGCTTGGAAGTAGCTTGAAAAATACTCATAGGCCTAACCCTTTATTGTCTATCTGATATAAGCAAACTAAAAGTGCTCTACTTACCTGAGAATCAACTATTTTGTTAGAAAGACGACAGACCAGATCTTCACCCAGGTCTTGTTGCTATAAAACACAAGTTAAAAAAGCATAAAATTATCATTATTGAAGTCTTCCACCTAAATATTGCATAAAACGCATGTAAAAAAATTGGTTTCCTTTTGCTTTCGTGCCTTGAAAATTTGATTGACTTGGAATAGCATTTTGCCCTGCACATGCCACATGGTGGTGCTCAATAAGCAACAGAGAGGGATAATAAAGGTCCTAAGGATGCCTATTTTGGAGATGTTTTGGGATTGTGATGGTAGATGATGACCAATGACCAAGTCACTAATTAATTACCGCTACTTGCTACAGAGCAAAGCAACAGAGACTTTTCAGCTGCCGTAGGAGACGGGAAAGAAGAATTCTAAGCAAACAAAACCCAAGAAAAAGAACCAATATCACTAATTTCTGTTTAGTTGTGGTTTGGATCTATATGATTGCTATGTAGAATTATATATCAAGAATATTTCAGATTAACGTTCAGTTTTGAAGTAATTTTATAAAACGTGGTCAAAGTAAAAGAAATTAGACATAAGGAAAATTTGATTGCCTTGGAAATAGTTTGAAAAAAACTCTTAGGTATCTATCTGATATAAGCAATTCAAACTAGAGGTGCTCTGTTTAGCCGAGAATCAATGATTTTCACTACATTGTAAAGTACAACCCGAAAAAGATAGGATCTTCTAAAGACTTCAAAGCAGAGACTTTAACAATATATAATGTTGGGCCAAAATACGAACATTGAACACAAAAATGTATGGTAAGTAACTAAACTGATTAACTACATTGAAATAAAATCTTCAAAATGCTTCCAAGCAAGGATTTGATAACATGTAGCGTTGGGTCCAATGATCCAATTTAGATAGAGTAAATTGCATTGGCACCTTAAAATGGAAGCCTTAAAGCACTTTATATTTAAAAAGCAAAAAGACCCCAAAATTAAGTTTTTATTGGATATATTTATCAAATTTATCGCTGAAAATAGTTATATCACTGTTTTTTTTTCTTTCAAAAATATCCCTATAATAAACAATGTCTTAAAGGTTTTCAGTGACAAATTAGATAAATATATCCAATAACAATTCAATTTTGGGGTCTCTATGCTTTTTAAACATAAAGTGGGGTGTCAGTGCTTTAAGGCCTCCATTTTAGGGTGTGAGTGCAATTTCCTCATTTAGATATTGTTTGATGATTCAAATCAGTAGCCCACTAACAAGACTTTTTGCCATGCACATTTTTCTGCTTTCAATGAAGAAATTACTAGGGAATTTGATGATGTTAGTAATTCTCCATGGGATCACTTGGGAATTTGAAGCTAAGATCTGCATAACTCTGCTTGATTTTCTCCCTTTATGATGATTTTATTTGTGTTTAAGCTTTTGGCTTCCTCTAGGGACCACTTGATGGCTAGAGCTTCTACCTGGGTTGGGGTTGAGTTGCCGACACACATTCTAGCATAACAAGATCGAAGAGTAAATTAAGGCTATCTTCCAGTTTAATGGCAGCTCCATCATCTGTAGGAGGGCATGATCGAGCATGACCATTTGCAACTGCAAACTTGTGCTTTAGATGGGCTTTACTCACCTGCTGCAGCATTGTTCTTCAGCAAGTGATTTTTAACCAACCAATTGATCTAAGATGGAGATTTATGCACCCTGCCATGGACTCGGTTGAAAACTAATTACAATATCCTAACCCAGAAGTAATATAAATTCTAACTAAAACATACCACATGACCTCTAATGATATTTACCTCTAGTGATCTGTGCCCTCTAAATAAATTAAATAAACGATGACTTAGGGGGGGGTTGAAGGTCTACTTGCAGGTTTAGTGGAGAATAGGGGCATAATGGGAATAATGCAAATATTTTCAATATCTGACTATCTCAATTAGTTTAAATTGAATCACCTTCTATTCTAGGGGTGGTTTCCTATTTTTTTCATTTTTTTTTTTAATCTTAATGTCATGGAACAAAAACTACAAAGGAACGAGACCTTGTTAAGATTGTAACAAAGTCAGGTTGTACTGGGTTTTTTAAAACCTTTGTCTTGATCCCGAATATCCTATTTCCATCCTAATTCTAACCATATAAGACCACAATGAATTGGGTCGGATTAAACACCTAACCCTAATCTTGGCGTTGACCTTGACCGTAACTACAAAATAATAAAACAATGCATAATTCCATGTTATTGCTATACTTTTGCCAAAACTAACTTACTAAGTGGTAGGGTTGGGTTAGCCCTTGTCAAACACTCAACCCTAACCAGGTCCATTATCGTGGGCCAACTTTGTCAAATACTTACCCTGACTCTAATTAGGTCCATTTGCATCCGCCAGACTTAGTCCAAACTAAATTTACCTCAAGGCGAACTAGGGCAGATTTGGGCGTCAAGGCCAAACTTGCATCCTTATCTCTTGTAACTTATTGGAATAAAACAAATATTGTACAAAGACCAATAGCTTTCATTAGGGTTATTTAGCTCTTATAATTTAAGGAAGGGGGAGGGGAACATGACAAAAACAAGATTTAAACTAGGGGGATGGACCGATTTTTATTTTCTTTTTTAAATAAAATATATTTTTTTAAAAAATATAAGTTTATCTTGATTAAGTTCAACATGATTATCAAAATTATAATTCTAATAGTTTGGACTAAATACTAATTATTTCAAAACAAAGAGATTACATGTAATTTCAAAGTTTGATGAATAAAAATATAATTATTTAGTCACACTACACCTACAGGAATTACTAATAAATTTTTACATAAAAAAAAACCATCAACAGAAACCTAAAAGAAATTTCAGTGAAAGCAACAAGAGAAGGAAGACCATTAAATGCGTCGCTCTCAGATAATGAGGTTGAGTCTATTAATCAAAGACACCTTTCATTTTCTTCCTCTCCTTAGTCTTCCTTGGCATTTTGGAGCTTTGTTTCTCTATAATTTAACACACCCTTTGTTTTCTTCTTCTTCTCTATCCTTTTCTATCTGAATTCATATGCAACTTACACTCACCAATCCTCATTAAGAAAAAAATAATAATAAGAAATTCCATTAAAGTCACAAGAGATTTTATTTTTTTGTTTTTTATTATTTATTTTGGATCTGAGGTTTCATCCGGGCCAGCTTGCGTGCACCTCGTACATCCTCAGGGGAGGTTTAATATTTATGCCGCCGAATGGGTGCAAACCCTAGACCTCCCCTAGGGAAGTTGGGCCTTTAACCGCTTTAACATTCCATCATTGGCTAAGAAAGAGATGTTATTCATGACTAAGAAAGCATTTCTTGATCGAAAGTAATCACCAAGTGAAAAACAATAGATAAGAAAATGGGGGATTGAAATATTGATCAACCACTCAATTGACGAATGATTCCCTGCTAAGGAATATTCTAGGTCAAGTCTACTTTTAAGAATTGACATTTGATTAAGAATGCACATTATGCACTGTTGAACGGGTAGCAAAGCTTATGGTTGTTATTGCCTAAACAGGTATGATCATTAACTCCTTTTATTAGTACTTGTAGAATTTTCAACATAGTTTCAACCGGTGGATTAAGAGGTCCATGATTGAGGAATTCAAGTCAATTGAGGGGTTCGACCCTATGCCTTCAAGATGGTTTAATAACAGCACAAGACAATAATAGGTCGGGATTACTCTCACCTAATGACAGGAGAAGCTCTGGATCATTTCTCAGGGATCCCCGTAACTGTAGTTGAAAAGGATTTAGATTTTAGAGTCATGTCGTATTTAAGAAAGATACTTGATATCAAATCAAATAATACACTGAATCTGCAAAACAGTTATATAAACTAAATATCAGGCTAAGACTTTTGCCAATTGGAGTCCTACATGTCAAGTGAAGAGAGAATCAAAGTCAACATGGGAAGATCTAGTAGACATATAATGACAGGTGACTTCATATAAATCACAAACCTACCCCAATCAAAGGTAATTGAACACAACTGAGTCATGCTTATTGCATCTTGTATATGCTCATTTCTTTTTTTTCTTTGGCTATGCAACTCTTCAATTCTGAGCCCTTTGCACCTCACCTATTGGGGACGATGTTGCATTCGCCTACTGACTTTAATTATCAGTGTTTAATTCCGGCCTTTCAAGGAAGCATACCATTGTATAGTAAAATAGAGACAATTTACGGAAAGTAATGTGTTTGTTGCTACTTAACTAGTCGTATGGTTCTTATGTCAGTATGTAATGATAATGTATGGATAGAAATCAATTAGGAAGTAAAGTTGTGAAACCCAGCCCTAACCTTGACCCGGAAACCTTGTTATTTGTAGGTCCGATGACCCGAAGTAAAGTAAGAAGTCAGCTTTGGGCCATCCCAGTAGAGGACTTGGTGTCTGGCTTTGAATCCATGAAGGTTGATGATGAGGTTCTATTTATGGAAACAGAATCCTGATGAAGATCTAATTAGTTGATGGACTTGGAGTGATCTCTATCTTGGTTTGAAGGCATTTCTACCTACTAGGTAAGTCACTTGACTTGTGTGCAAAACCTCTTTAGGTTTGGATTTGATCTGGGCCTTCAATTCCCTGTTTTGGCCTTCTGTAGCTCTGCATTGGTCGGCGATTGGTCGGCTGGGCCGATCGACCAATCCACTCGACCAATGGGTCTTGTCTTTGGCAATTAGGTTGATTCTTGCTCTATTTAAGTCTAACCTCGAGTCCACTTCGTATTTGCTGCCTCCAAACCCTCGGAGCAGAACCAAAGACCTCTGCAAGTCATCTCTCTTGCATCCTTGGAGTTTTCTTGGCGGATCTTCGTCGGAACTCTTCTTTTTGCATCAAAAGGTATGTCTACTCTCTCTTCTTCTCCTACATCTTTGTTTTTCTTTCCTTTTTGAGTTGAGACAGTAGAAGAGATGCTGCATCCTCTGTTGCAAACATCTCTGAACATGTTCTCATGATCATCCTAAGGATTTAAGGCTAGAACAATGATCTTAACCATGATCATTGCAAGCTTTTGAAGGATTCATGATCAAACCATGATTTAATCTCTGTTAATTTCCTAATCTGAATTACGATCTCTTTGGATCTTCTTTCATTGATCATGTTAGTGGTTAATGGTTGTGTTTTCTTTCTATGATCCATAATCCATAGAATTCTAGTTGTTCTCTTCTACCTTACTATGTGTTCTTCATGATGCATGATAGTACATATATGGTAGGTTTTATTTCCTTATTTAGATTTATGCTTCTAAGCCTTATTCTATGAAGACCTATGCATGTTTTCATGTTTTCATTACCGAAATCAATGATCCATCCTCCTATTGTTCTTGTCCTTGTTTTCTATTTCAAAATTCATCAAGATCCATGTTTGATTTATTTATGGTAACTTTTTGTTTCCTAATTTGGATCTTGATACCTTGATTTGATTAGTGTTTTGAGGTCCCCTATATGCTAGAATACTACTGATGTAGTCTACCCCTTGATTAGTACCCTTTTGAACCACCAAATTCGGATTTCATATCTCAAAACTCTGATTTTATAAGCTCTTATCATGCATTGGTCGCCGATTGGTCGTTGGACCACTCGACCAATCCACTCGACCAATGAGTCGACAACTCCAGAATTGGTCTGCTTTCGGATGTTTTGCTATATTTTTCTGTTAGGGATCTTTCCTAATATGTTGTATATACTTGTTTAGGACCTTCTTCTCAAGTTTGCCAAGATCTTACTTGATTTCTTAGGATTCTTTGCGAGTTATAAAAGGTAAGGATGGTTATTTCCTTAATTATATAGATAGCATGAATCTAGTTTCTATATTTGAATATCATTAATATGTTTCTTAAATTAGATTCTTACAATGATATACTACTGTTGCATAACTTTGATTACAGTAGCATTACTTATTCATATTGAATTGATTCATGTATGATTTACTTACCAATGTTATACAAATGATTGTAAATATTGATTTCTTTCCATATATGGAGTTACCAGATATGTGATGATATGAATTGATGCATGTGTATGCTTACGTATGGTTTGGAAAGGAGAGGTGTCCTTTTGACATTTCTGTCCTTGGACTACTACGGGAATATTATGGGATGTTTCCGGAGATGCCCTCTGGACACCTTCCTAAAGCTGTTGGATGACATATATAGGATTGTCTAGTAGTGTTTGGCTAGGATGTCTGTTATGTCGGACCCTAATCGGAGGGGTATTGAGACCGAACGACCCGTGGTAGCAATGGGGATTCATGGGCGCTCAAGACCGGTAACCAACCCGTGAGAGGACAGGGAATCACATTGTGGGGGCCATTTATTGGTAGGGTTGCATATGGTTAGACTTGGGCTCACGGGCGCTTAAGACCGGTAACCAACCCGTGAAAGGACGTGAGAGCTTCCCGTTTACCATATGTGGATGATCAATAGGGTTGGTGAGTCCGTAGTCAGGGACTATGAGGACTCTAGTGTGAAGGATACCGGAAAGGATCGTCAGGGACGAGGAATGGAAGTATCCGGATCGACTTGATGTAACCAAGTAGAAGACTTGCATTTGGCTAGGTATTACCACGACATGCGCCGATACTTATACCAAATGGTTGTGAGAGAGTGTGTTGACTTAACCCCCTGCCAAGGTTTGTCCTGAGGGATGAAGGACCCATTACCAATCGGTCGCCCGAGATATCTTAAATGGTTGGAGGGAATCCAAGATATCTTAAATGGTTGAGGATGTGAGTGGACTTTCCTAAAGAAGTACGGTGCTATGACTTAAAGCATGTCTGCCAATAGAGACCAGCATACATAGAGTTAGATTCATTCATTCATTGTTTGTCTCATATCATATTGCATTTATGATTGTTACGGAATCCTGCCATTTATGTTATTATGGATTTTAAGCGCTTCTACCGAGTTTCTTTGAAACTCATTCCTTTATTGTACAATGTTGTTAGACTATCCTGCAGTGCGGAATACTATGACGGTCCCTATGAGGAAGCGCAAGGCGAAGAGACATATCTCCGGGGAAGGTGATTGCGGTTACCACAATTACTCGAAGATCCCACGGGTGGTTATGCTCCGTACGATGCTTAGTCCGACCATTGAGTGGAAGCGTCCTTGTGCTATTTATGAGATCTACACCTACAAGGATGTACGTCTACAAAGTGGAGAATAATTTAGTTACCCAATGTACTTGCCTCTTTGGGATTAGCTTTTATCTAGTTTATTCTTTCGAGCTACTTTTCCGTTGGATGTAAAGTGGGATTTTTGCTTCACTTTACTTATCTGTTTGACACTACGATTATATCTATTATTCCGTTTCGTTTTACGATTCATTCTTTCTTTATTGAATCAATGATTTATCTTCCGCACTCTTGTTATGGTTGTTCATGATTATGTTATTGTTTATGTGGGAGGTTGATCACTCGATACCTGATCTTGGGCTGTGGATCACACTCTCGGGTATGCCGGATAGGGTACCGTGCTGGGAGGGCGTGACAGATTGGTATCGGAGCCCAAGGTTCGAGGAGATCCTAACCACAAAAGGCAACAACTGAACATTCTGAGTCATTGATCCGAAGTGACTCTTCTACTCTTAGAAGTGAATAATAGAACACTTGAATTAGAAACTTGAACTTTGAGGCATATGAGAACATTTTCGAATAACATACCATAATTATACTTGAACAAATGACACTAATGCAAGGAAAAGAAAAGTGCATAACATACAATAATTAAAGAGAAACAAAATGAACTTCATTAATTTCAAAAGTTTTTACAATGATTACATCTGAAATGCATAAATGGGAAATCCTAAGGTACGGTCTATCTAGGTGATCTACTCGATCTCTATATGCTCTGAACTCCTCTGCTAGGCGAGTCACGATGCTCTATCTGTCTGTCGAGACTCCATCCTCTCGTACATCTGCTCTGTCCGACCTCCATCCTCTCTAGCATGGAAGTCATCGATCTCATCTGTGCACCAAGATCCGAAGTCTCCGGAACCGCATGTGAAGGGCCACCCGCCTCGAAGTGTGATGAAGGAAACTCGTGATGCACGGGCTCGGCCTCGCGCATATCTCGTATCATCTCCGGCCTGATCATCACTATCGGGGACCGATATCCTCTCCTTCATCCTCGATCCCTCATCCTCATCCCTCGATTCATCATCATCCTCACCCTCTGGACCGGGAGATCTCTCTAGCGATGTAGTCTCATCCGCCGAATGGTCCGAGTCCCAATGGGGTATCCTCGTGATCTAGTGTCCATCGGAGTATCCTCGAAACTCACCCCGAAATGCACGAAGATCAAAGTCGGGAAGCCTCCCATAGCAAAGGTTCCGCATGCTAGGCCGCAGAACTAAGTCCGGCATGACCTGCTGAATGATGTAAGAAAGATCGATCTCGAAGCCCATGTAGATGCGGTAAATGACCAAGGCCTCCATCACCGTGACCCGATGGTGATGTCCGGCTTTCGGCATGATGTTCCGGCCGACTATGCGACCGATAATACGTGCGAGAACCCGTCATCCGTCCGCTAGTCCACGGTGTGAAGCATCGGCGGCTATCCCATAGCGTAGAGCATATCTCGCGAAGCTCGTACGGCATCGGATGGCTGTCCAGTGTCTGCTCCGGCGGTATCCACACACCTGCTTGTGGGTAGTAAGGAACCTGCAAGATCTCGGCGGTGTCCGGGTAGAGAAGCGAATCCGAGTCGAAGGACCACTGCTCCCGAGGACAAGTCGAGTGGATGTCCACGGCCCCGAGCCTCCTCTGTGTAAGTAAGGTTCTTTGAAGAACAACCTCACTAGCTCCGGGTATCCGGCAAATCCTCGGTGAAGAGGTGAGTCCCTTTGTAAAGTGTCGAACCTCTGCCGGATCCTGAAGGCTACGAGCTGGCGTAAGTGAAGTAGACGCCCCATCTCGATGTTACAATAGCTGAAGTAGGCCTCGTACGAAACTCGGCACGAGGTGTGTCAAATAGGTCCGGTCTCCTAACCTCCTCTCCGGGCTCGAAAGGAACCCGACCTCGCCCCGAGAGCACCTACGATGCGACCTCGACCTCTACCTCTACCTCCTCCTCGTCCTCCCCTCTCGCATGATGTATCCGTGGAAGAGACAAGAGACATTTCCAATTAGTGCTATTTCAAGATTTGAGCCAAAAGGGTATTTTCGTAATTTTTCGGAAAATTTCAAATTTGGGGGAAATTTGATTTGAACATACTAGCATGTGCACAATACTTGGAATTTCATGTCTATGAAGTTGTTTTGATGAAAATCGATCGAAAACATGGATTAAAGCGAAAAATTCAGCAAGAAGAAATTTGGGGATTTTGCAATTTAGGTCAAAATTGGATTTTTGAAAAGTTGAAATTGGTTAAATCAAATTGTATGGACCTATCTACAATGTCATCTTGAGCATGTAGCATTTGATCTCGTGCGAAAATTTCAAGCGGTTTGAGAGAAAACGAAATTTTTCTAAAGATATCGATTTCGGTATAAAACTTTGCGAGATGAGCACCAAATGTGTTAAAACTTGTTGTCTATGCATGTCATTGTGTTTAAAACCTAGGGAATATGTTTCTAAGCATTCCTAAGCATGATTTCTAGCATTGGATACAAGTAAAGCATGGTTTTATTGAAATGCAAGCATGAGAAGATGAAAATGGAAGAAAGAATGAGAGATTTACCTTGTTTGTGAAGATGGTGTGTTGTGTTGTTGTTGTTGAAGCACTAAATCACCTCAAGAACACTTGTGGGAACTCTTGGATATTTTCCCTAGAGCTCTCTCACCTTTGGAAGAAGTTAGAATGAGGTTGGAATGTGGAAATGAGGCTTATAATGCGAATTTTCGTATTACGTCTTCATTGGTCGACTGATTGGTCGAGTGGGTCACTCGACCAACCACTCGACCAATGGTCACGGTGACCTCATTTGCTGTTGAATTTTTTGGAAAATGTGATTTTTGCCTTATGGAATATTGTTGGATGACTATATGGATATATTTGAGCATGATTTAAGTTTTCAAATCATTTGGACTTGTGGTTTATGTTGAATCTTCGAAATTCGGTATTTTGATGTTCTCGGTTTTTTGAGAATGGTTACTCCGAGAAGTGGGCGTGGTGAATCCAGTGGTCATGGAGGTGGTGAAATACCTCGGGGAGGTGGTGAAGTACCTCATGGAGGTGGTGAGATACCAAATGCTGATCGGGGTACTCATGAGATCCCTGGTGCCCCGAATGTTGGAAGTTTCGGAGATATTGCCAATATTATGGGCAATATGATGCAGCGACAAGCGGCTCGAGTTCAACCAGATGTTGGTGGGTTTCATGACTCGCATAACGAGACCCGGGCTGGTGCTAATGTGAATCCTCATGCCGCATGATCCTGAATGCGGGAGGTTTAGCTGGAACTCCTCATACTACTTTGATGGAGAGTTTTACGAAGATGCAAGTACCCACTTTCTTGGTGTTACCAAGGACCCCTTGTTTCCTAACAAGTGGCTTCGTGAGTTGGAGAAGGCTTTCCGGCATCTGCAATGCTCGGAAGCTCGAGAAGATTTTGTTTCTTTGAGCGAAGTTGCAACAAGAAGCTGATGCATGGTGGATCTCCACTCGTCTGTTTTGGAAGGTTTGCATGCGGGAGTTGTAACTTGGGAGTTATTCAAAGAGGCTTTTTGTATGAACTACTTTCCGAGGCGGTGAAGGATGCAAAGGAAGCTGAGTTTATGATTACGACTCAAGGAACTTTGTCCGTGTTGGAGTACCAACGGAAGTTCGAGGAGCTCCATTTCTTTGCTCCAGATTCTTTGAAGGAAGACCTCGCCAAAGCAAAGAAGTTCTTCAAAGGACTGCGCCACTGCCATTAAAGCTTATCTCACAGTCCAGCCTATAGTGAGCTATGCTCAAGTGGTGCGAGAACTCGAAGAAGTTGGAAGAAACGAGAGAAGGAAAGTGCTCGTGTGCAAAAGCCTTGGCGATCAAGGAATTCTGGTTTGGTGGATCGCAATGACCGTCGTTATGTGAGACCTACACCCTACCCCACTCCTACCTTTCGGGCTAAGAGTGTAGGTCGGAACACGGGTTTTCAGCAGCCCGGCCGGTTTTAAACGGTATGGCGGAAACCGATCACCGGCAAATGCAAGTGCAAGTGCAAGTGCGAGTGCAAGGCCTTTTGTTCGAAGTCCTCTGTTGCAGCCACCCCTGTTGGATCCAGCAATCCTGTTTGCTTCTACGCAAGCAAGCTGGTCATTTTGCTCGTGCTGTCCGAAGCGGCTGCCCAACAGCCTGCCTGGTGGTGAAGAGTGCTCCTGCTCCTCCCTCCGGTAGAGTTTTCAGTATTTCGATGTCGAGCGGGATCCAAGCCATGATGTGATTACGGGTACATTGTTAGTCGCTTCTATTTCTGCATTTGTCTTATTTGATACGGGTGCATCTCATTCGTTCATGTCATTCGCATTCATCAAGAAGACTAACCTAATCCCGAGAAGTTGTCTAGTTGTTTATTGATTAGTACACCCTCTGGTCTGTTGTGAAACTAGATAAGGGGTTATCTAAATGTCCTGTGTTGATTGGTGAGAAGAACTTGGAAGCCAATTTTGTGATTCTTGACATGAAGGACTTCGATGTTATTTTGGGAATTGATTGGTTGACAGCCCATAAAGCTGTGTTCCTTTGTTCCTCAAAGAAGATTCAGTTCCATATATGTGGAAGTCCGGTCTTTGAATTTCAAGGTGAAAAGAGAAGGGTTTGTAAGAAGGTCTGTATGCCGCACTGATGCAAGTCTATGCCCTAGTGGATGATGCTTCATCCGAAGGCAAGGGTATAGTGGAGAAAAGAGTCGATTGAAGTCGAGTTGTCTGCGACTTTGTTGATGTCTTCCCCGATGATCTATCGGGAGTGCCTCCGGACGAGAGATGTCGAATTCTCTTTTGATCTCGTCCCTGGTGCCGCCTCCGGTATCTAAAGCTCCGTATAGGATGGCTCCCTCCTGAGTTGAAAGAGTTGCAAAATCAGTTGAATGAGCTCATTGATAGAGGTTTCGTACAGCCTAGTGTGTCACCTTGGGGAGCTCCGGTCTTGTTCGTCAAGAAGAAAGACGGTAGTATGCGCTTGTGCATCGACTACCGTGAGTTGAATAAGTTGACTATCAAGAATAGATATCCACCGCCCGGAATCGATGATCTCTTCGATCGGTTGAAGGGTGCGGTTGTGTTCTCGGAAGATTGACTTAAGGTCCGGATATCACCAATTGAAAGTGAAGTCTAGTGATATCTTCAAGACAGCTTTCGAACGCGGTATGGTCACTACGAGTTTAGAGTCATGCCTTTCGGATTGACCAATGCTCCTGCGGTGTTCATGGACCTCATGAACCGAGTATTTCATGATGTGCTTGATAAGTTTGTGATTGTTTTCATTGATGACATCTTGATCTATTCGAAGAGCGAAGAAGAGCATGCGTGTCATCTAAGTTTCACTTTGCAAAGGTTGCGGGAAAAGAAGTTGTTTGCTAAGTTTAGCAAGTGTGATTTCGGCTTAAGAGAGTGGTTTTCCTTGGTCATGTAGTTTCAGCCGAAGGTATTACGTGTCGATCTGAAGAGGTCCAAGCTGTGGCTGATTGGGAGAGACCGAAGTCGATAACGGAAATAAGAAGTTTTCTTGGATTGGCGGGTTACTACCGAAGGTTTATTGAGAACTTTTCTCGGTTGGCTGCTCCTATGACTAAGTTGACCGGGAAAGAAGAGAAGTTTGTTTGGTCCGCGCCTTTGTGAGAAGAATTTCCAAGAGTTGAAGGATAGATTGACAAGTGCCCCGGTTTTGACTATACCGATAGTTCCGGTGGTATGACAGTTTATACCGATGCGTCAAAGATTGGTTTGGGTTGTGTACTGATGCAACATGGCAAGGTCGTAGCCTATGCTTCTCGGCAATTGAAGGATTATGAGCGGAATTACCCCACTCACGATCTAGATATTGCCGCCGTTGTCTTTGCTTTGAAGATTTGGAGACATTATCTTTACGGTGAGAAGATTGCCATTTTCACGGATCATAAGAGTTTGAAATACTTCTTTACCCAAAAGGAGTTGAACATGAGACAAAGGAGATGGTTGGAACTCGTCTCCGATTATGATTGTGATATTCAGTATCATCCTGGGAAAGCAAATGTTGTTGCCGATGCTCTTAGTAGGAAGAACCAGAAGAAGACTTTGGATTTGAATGCTTTGAGTTTACCATTGTGGTCTTCTATTGAGATTTTTGATTTGGAAATCGTCCCTGAGAATTCTGATTTTATTCTTTTTCGCCATGACGGCAAGATCTGGTCTTAGAGATAAGATTGTTGCTCTGCGAGAGTTACGATCAAGAGTTTTTGACCAAAGTTGAGAAGATTTCTTCGAATCCTGAGTCGGACCCCGACTTTGGTATATCCATGGATGGTGCTTTGTTGTTTAGAGGAAGGCGTGTGTGTGCATGCAAACGATGAAGTTAAGAATGAAATATTGAAGGAAGCACACCGGTCGGTCTTTACTGTACACCCGGGAAGCACCAAGATGTACAAGGACTTGAAGGAACATTTTTGGTGGATTGGTCTAAAGGCGGATGTTGGCGATTTTGTTGCCAAGTGTGAGACTTGCCAACGTGTGAAAGCCGTCCGACAACCTCCATCTGGATTACTTCAACCCCTTCCTATTCCTAGTTGGAAGTGGGAAGATATCTCCATGGACTTTGTGACTAGCTTGCCTCGGACAAGTAAAGGCAATGACACTGTGTGGGTGATTGTTGATAGGTTGACCAAATCAGCCCATTTCATTCCTATGAAGATCACTCATACTCTGGATAAGCTAGCCGGGCTTTATGTGGATAATGTGGTTAAATGCATGGTGTGCCTTTGAGTATTGTTTCGGATCGTGATCCTAGGTTCACCTCAAGGTTTTGGAACAGTTTGCGAAGGCCTTGGGAACCCAATTGAACTTGAGTACAGCTCATCATCCACGGTCGATGGACAATGCGAGCGGACAATTCGGACATTGGAAGACATGCTCGGATCTTGCGTGGTGGATATGGGTGGTAATTGGGATGAACACCTAGCTTTGGTTGAGTTTGCCTATAACAACGAGTTATCAAGCAACAATAGGCATGGCTCCATTCAGGGCTTTGTATGGTAGTACTTGTAGGACACCTTTGTCTTGGTGAGGCAGGTGAAAGAAAAGTCTTAGGTCCTGAGATGATTGAAGCTACAAGTGCTATGGTAGATATGATAAGAGAAAGGATTAAGTCGCTTGATCGAGAGAGAAATCTTATGCTTGATAAGAGAAGGACCGATTTGGAATTTCAAGTTGGAGAGAAAGTCTTTCAGAAGGTCTCACCAATGAAGGGTGTGATGAGATTCAATGTTAAGGGAAAGCTTAGCCCTCGTTACATTGGACCTTTCGAGATTTTGGAAAAGGTTGGACCTGTTGCGTATCGATTAGCATTACCTCCGTCTCTTGCTGGTGTGCACAATGTGTTCCATATTTCGATGCTCCGAAAATACATAGAGAATCCGGAACACATTTTGCGGCAAGCACCTGAAGGACTTAGTGCTGATTTGACCTATGATGAAGAACCGGCCGAAATCCTGGATAGGAAGGACAAGCAGCTGCGGAATCGCGCCATTCCTTTGGTGAAGATTCGGTGGAAGAACCATACCCCTGAAGAAGCTTCTTGGGAGAAGGAAGAAGACATGAAGGAGAAGTTTCCTTACCTCTTTGGAAGCACGAGTACGCTTTCAATTTCGGGGACGAAATTTCTTTAAGGGGGGAGAATGTGAAACCCAGCCCTAACCTTGACCCGGAAACCTTGTTATTTGTAGGTCCGATGACCCGAAGTAAAGTAAGAAGTCAGCTTTGGGCCATCCCGAGTAGAGGACTTGGTGTCGGCTTTGAATCCATGAAGGTTGATGATGAGGTTCTATTTATGGAAACAGAATCCTGATGAAGATCTAATTAGTTGATGGACTTGGAGTGATCTCTATCTTGGTTTGAAGGCATTTCTACCTACTAGGTAAGTCACTTGACTTGTGTGCAAAACCTCTTTAGGTTTGGATTTGATCTGGGCCTTCAATTCCCTGTTTTGGCCCTTCGTCTGCATTGGTCGGCTGATTGGTCGTTGGGCCGATCGACCAATCCACTCGACCAATGGGTCTTGTCTTTGGCAATTAGGTTGATTCTTGCTCTATTTAAGTCTAACCTCGAGTCCACTTCGTATTTGCTGCCTCCAAACCCTGCGGAGCGGACCAAAGACCTCTGCAAGTCATCTCTCTTGCATCCTTGGAGTTTTCTTGGCGGATCTTCGTCGGAACTCTTCTTTTTGCATCAAAAGGTATGTCTACTCTCTCTTCTTCTCCTACATCTTTGTTTTTCTTTCCTTTTTGAGTTGAGGCAGTAGAAGAGATGCTTGCATCCTCTGTTGCAAACATCTCTGAACATGTTCTCATGATCATCCTAAGGATTTAAGGCTAGAACAATGATCTTAACCATGATCATTGCAAGCTTTTGAAGGATTCATGGTCAAACCATGATTTAATCTCTGTTAATTTCCTAATCTGAATTCTGATCTCTTTGGATCTTCTTTCATTGATCATGTTAGTGGTTAATGGTTGTGTTTTCTTTCTATGATCCATAATCCATAGAATTCTAGTTGTTCTCTTCTACCTTACTATGTGTTCTTCATGATGCATGATAGTACATATATGGTAGGTTTTATTTCCTTATTTAGATTTATGCTTCTAAGCCTTATTCTATGAAGACCTATGCATGTTTTCATGTTTTCATTACCGAAATCAATGATCCATCCTCCTATTGTTCTTGTCCTTGTTTTCTATTTCAAAATTCATCAAGATCCATGTTTGATTTATTTATGGTAACTTTTTGTTTCCTAATTTGGATCTTGATACCTTGATTTGATTAGTGTTTTGAGGTCCCCTATATGCTAGAATACTACTGATGTAGTCTACCCCTTGATTAGTACCCTTTTGAACCACCAAATTCGGATTTCATATCTCAAAACTCTGATTTTATAAGCTCTCTTCATCTGCATTGGTCGACTGATTGGTCGTTGGACCACTCGACCAATCCACTCGACCAATGAGTACAGCAACTCAGAATTGGTGCGTTTCGGATGTTTTGCTATATTTTCTGTTAGGGATCTTTCCTAATATGTTGTATATACTTGTTTAGGACCTTCTTCTCAAGTTTGCCAAGATCTTACTTGATTTCTTAGGATTCTTTGCGAGTTATAAAAGGTAAGGATGGTTATTTCCTTAATTATATAGATAGCATGAATCTAGTTTCTATATTTGAATATCATTAATATGTTTCTTAAATTAGATTCTTACAATGATATACTACTGTTGCATAACTTTGATTACGGTAGCATTACTTATTCATATTGAATTGATTCATGTATGATTTACTTACCAATGTTATACAAATGATTGTAAATATTGATTTCTTTCCATATATGGAGTTACCAGATATGTGATGATATGAATTGATGCATGTGTATGCTTACGTATGGTTTGGAAAGGAGAGGTGTCCTTTTGACATTTCTGTCCTTGGACTACTACGGGAATATTATGGGATGTTTCCGGAGATGCCCTCTGGACACCTTCCTAAACTGTTGGATGACATATATAGGATTGTCTAGTAGTGTTTGGCTAGGATGTCTGTTATGTCGGACCCTAATCGGAGGGGTATTGAGACCGAACGACCCGTGGTAGCAATGGGGATTCATGGGCGCTCAAGACCGGTAACCAACCCGTGAGAGGACAGGAATCACATTGTGGGGGCCATTTATTGGTAGGGTTGCATATGGTTAGACTTGGGCTCACGGGCGCTTAAGACCGGTAACCAACCCGTGAAAGGACGTGAGAGCTTCCCGTTTACCATATGTGGATGATCAATAGGGTTGGTGAGTCCGTAGTCAGGGACTATGAGGACTCTAGTGTGAAGGATACCGGAAAGGATCGTCGGGGACGAGGAATGGAAGTATCTGGATCTGACTTGATGTAACCAAGTAGAAGACTTGCATTTGGCTAGGTATTACCCACGACATGCGCGAGTACTTATACCAAATGGTTGTGAGAGAGTGTGTTGACTTAACCCCCTGCCAAGGTTTGTCTGAGGGATGAAGGACCCATTACCAATCGGTCGCCCGAGATATCTTAAATGGTTGGAGGGAATCCAAGATATCTTAAATGGTTGAGGATGTGAGTGGACTTTCCTAAAGAAGTACGGTGCTATGACTTAAAGCATGTCCGCCAATAGAGACCAGCATACATAGAGTTAGATTCATTCATTCATTGTTTGTCTCATATCATATTGCATTTATGATTGTTACGGAATCCTGCCATTTATGTTATTATGGATTTTAAGCGCCTTACCGAGTTTCTTTGAAACTCATTCCTTTATTGTACAATGTTGTTAGACTATCCTGCAGGTACGGAATACTATGACGGTCCCTATGAGGAAGCGCAAGGCGAAGAGACATATCTCCAGGAAGGTGATTGCGGTTACCACAATTACTCTGAAGATCCCACGGGTGGTTATGCTCCGTACGATGCTTAGTCCGACCATTGAGTGGAAGCGTCCTTGTGCTATTTATGAGATCTACACCTACAAGGATGTCGTCTACAAAGTGGAGAATAATTTAGTTATCCAATGTACTTGCTACTGGGATTAGCTTTTATCTAGTTTATTCTTTCGAGCTACTTTTCCGCTGGATGTAAAGTGGGATTTTTGCTTCACTTTACTTATCTGTTTGACACTCTGATTATATCTATTATTCCGTTTCGTTTACGATTCATTCTTTCTTTATTGAATCAATGATTTATCTTCCGCACTCTTGTTATGGTTGTTCATGATTATGTTATTGTTTATGTGGGAGGTTGATCACTCGATACCTGATCTTCGGGCTGTGGATCACACTCTCGGGTATGCCAGATAGGGTACCGGCTGGGAGGGCGTGACAAAAGTGAAATCTCGTTGATCACTGATTAGTGAAGATACTCATCGTGGCAACTAAAGCTTGATCCATTCTAATTGTTGATTCAGGTGGCCATCACTCAATGAAGAAACAATGGAATTGTAAGTTTATGTTTCAATGATGGAATTCCCAGGTTTTTGGAAACCTATGGAGATCTATTAACTCCCTGTGAGAAGAAATGGAACAACTTATGAATTCCCCTTCATCTAGCTTTTCTCAAGAGAGAATGAATAAAGTTTCATCACAACTAAACTTAGAGTTGGCCATGGAAGAGAACTTCTGAACAAGGCAATCCAATGGATTACGGAAGGTGACCTAAACATTTCTTTTTTATCATGCTACAACCTTACAAAAAAGGCTCGTGAACAAGATATTAGCCATGAAATGTGAGGATATATGGTGCATGGCTCCAAAGCAAAGCAGACATCATCCAAGAGCACTTTTCCTTTATAAAGAGTGTTATGCATCTAATGGTGTTGATTAATCATCAGTACTTAATCATATTATAGATTGGACCTTTGGTGATTATTGAGATGAACTCTTTTCTTTTATATTCCCAGGTCTTGTGGAAGTTAAGGTCGCCCTCTTTTCCATGAAGTCTTGCAAATCCCTAGGTTTAAATGGGCTCCCCCGCCCCCATACCCGCCTTCTATTGAGATTTTGGGATACGGTGCATATTGAGTTGTTAGATCTTGTGATGGAAATATTTATATCAGAATATTTTCCAAGTCATTTTGACAAAACTCTCATTTGCCTCATGTCAAAGAAAGTGAAGGCCCAATAAGTTTAGACCGATTAGTTTGTGTGGGGTGGCATTGAAGGTGTTCTCTAAATTAGTGGCTACTTGATTGAAGAATATCCTCCCCTCAATCATTGATAAGCATCAAGGAATGTTCGTTCAAGGGAGATCCATCTCATAAAATTTTCTACTTGTCTGCAAAGCTTATCATTATATCAGAGGAAAGAATTGAATTATAATTTATTGTGCAAGTCCTAATTAAGCTTGAATTTCATCTTGGATGGGTTGGTTAATGGCTAGTATTAAGTCTATATAGTTTAGCCTTATTGTAAATGGAAGCATCCATGGCCAGATCATTCCCTCAAGAGGAATAAGGTAGGGGATCTATTATAGATGGTCTTCTAAATCAAGTCAATGGAGCGAGATTTAAACGACCATCTACAAAGGTTATGCTCTAGAAAGCAGTGGGAGATACAAGCACCAAAAACAAGCTTGCTGATGGAGTCAACAATCGGAGACCCACCAAGACTAGCAACGATACAAGACCACTCACAATTCAAGTGTTGGGGCTGCCTATGATAGTACCAAATGGTGGACAAGGCAAGGAGCTAGATGGATTTGGTGGTGTAGCAAGAGAAGAATGGGGGAGGATGTCTTCATAGTCAAATTGTAGAGGCTGCAAAGGGGGGGGGGTTAGGAATGTGGAAATGGATGAGAAAGGAGTGGGTTGGGAGGCAAGAGGTGAAGTCACTCCAATAGTGAAGGATTGCCTAAGGATATGATTCTTAAACCAGAAAATCTTGGACCAAGGGACTAATTGGAAGGTGGCTCTAAAGAAGTGCCAAGCAAAGGATGTAGAGAAGGCTTCACTCCAAAGGGGGGTGTGACATGCATTCGGGTGTTGGAGGCTAGGGAGGGCTGGAAGGGATGAATGCATGTGGGAGAGGGAAGGAGGAAAATTGAGGGGAAGTCCTAAGTATCAAGAGATGAAGGTAGAGAGTGGGTGTCTATCGAGATCCCAGAGGAGTAAGCATCTCGGACGTCGAATCTAGGGAATACAACCACAAACGGATGCTAAGGGTTAAGCTAGAATTAAGTGGAGGACCCATCACCGGTCTAGACAGAGAAAGCAAAGAGGAGCAAAGGACGAGGAGCTTCTTCCAAACCAGGAGCAATTGGAGGGGAGACATACGGTACAAAGAGAGTCTTAAGAAGATAGGAGTAGCCCAACTAATCTAGATGGGATCTTCACAGGAGAAAATTTTCACAAGAGCTTAAAAAGGCTAGAAAAATTGTTGTCTCAAATGCAGCGGATGATGAGGCCTCCCTTAGATTTGGGCTTGCACATCCGATCTGAGAGAGTGAAGGAATTCTTTAGTTTCTTGGCCTTTCCAAAGGAAGCTGCAAAAGAAAAATTCCATGGCAAAGATGCTAGAATTGGGCATATCTCACATCTATAGATATAGGAAGATTGGAGGACAAATTGAAACAAGACAACCTTACTAGCATAGGATAGAAGTTGGAGCTTTTCCCGTCCACCTTTCTTTTTAAGAGTGTGTAGCAGTCATGGTTGTCAAGGCGGCAAGACAACCAAAGCATTGGGGCTCTGCCTAGGCAATTAGACGACAATGCGGCACTTAGGTGGCAATAAGGCAACCAAAGTGATTGGGTCAAAATTTTTCAATACAACTACTTTTCAATATAACTACTTTCTATAATAAGCTAAAGAAATATTCAATAGTCACATTCATCCAAAAAAACAAGTATTCAAGAATCATAGTTATGAAAATTATTCAAAAAAAGAACACAAAACATGAGTTCATCTCATCAAACCATGGTTTTCAAAGCCTCCGACTAGGCATTTACTGATTCATTGATTCTTGAAGTTGAGTATGGCTCATGCTTCACATTTTGTTTCGGACGGGCATGAGGTCACTTAGGGCCTTGGAGTTCCTTTGCAGATTGGGCGTCAATTAAGCGGTTCGAAACAAGGCGGTTGAAAAACCATCTTGCCGCCTAGGTGGACTTTTTGACAACCATGGTAGCATTTCATGTGCAATGAGGACATTGCTTGAGATCTAGCGCTTGGGGACAAAGGCGCTCTCATAAGCACTGTTGGTGGAAGCCAATGTCTCGGTCCCAAGGACTCATTCGGAGTGAAAGAACTATTTTAAGATATGAGCAGGGATTTGATGGACATATCTCACAGCACAGAGAGCAGGGATCTTCCCTTATGGACTTATGGATCTAGTGGATTGCACCAATCTGGTCCAATAAGGGGGCATAGTGATGGGCTGTGAGACGAGCAGGAAACAAGTCAAGGCCAACGTATTTGATTGGGAGGGAGCCTAGGGAGAACCCAGTAACCTAAAGGAGGGAGGCCGAGATATCATCTAGCACCTTGAAAAGGTAGAGTTTGAACTTGCAAGATTCACTCTTAAGGCCAAAAGGACTTGAAGAGGTGAAGAGATAACATGATGGGAAAGAAGGAGAGAAGATCCACTT
The DNA here is from genome assembly GCF_041222555.1 of Hakea prostrata. Classification (NCBI taxonomy): domain Eukaryota; kingdom Viridiplantae; phylum Streptophyta; class Magnoliopsida; order Proteales; family Proteaceae; genus Hakea; species Hakea prostrata. The sequence goes on from NC_142607.1 coordinate 35,641,939, forward strand.
TGCAAAAGATAATTAGATCATCTGCAAAAGCAAGGTGGGAGAGGTTGATGGGTTTGCACTTGGAATAGGGAAGATCAGATGCTAGTCGGTTTAGGACAAAGACAAAGAAGTAAGGGGAGGATATGCAGGTTATGGATCCAACATATGAACATTGAGGTAAAGCACACGGCAGATAGGTTTAAGGAGAAGTGGCCTTTATATGGAGTGACCATTAGTCCATTACATAATCATCCACTTCTTTAACAATTTCGTCTAAGTAAGGCCTAACAATCTCATATGGCTTCATTAGTTTTACATTTGTCCTCCAATGTTGAATCTCCTTTACAACTGCTTTGAAGTGGGGATATTTAGCCTTGTAAGGTGGAATGCTTGAACTATGAAACCATTTAGAGATTGCTAAACCAACCTCTTGCTCGTGTTTTTGGATTAAAGCTCTCATCAATCCTCTCTTGGCTTTTATCTATCCTCTAATATATATTAAGATCCATATCTTTGATGTTTAGGCCTTCCACTTTACTTTGTCACTCCTACCAAATCAGTCAAACATGGAATTGACATTGCTTAATCTACTACAACTAGCATGCTCCTTACCTTTAACCTTCAGTAAACAACCAGAGAAGCCACCAACTTCTTTTGAATCTTGTCATTGTGATCTGATTGATTGAGTTCTCCTCAATTGCTCCTCTTTCCATTCTTCTTCTCTAGCCCCATGTCTAAACTTCCTCATTGCCTACGCCAATCCCGGCTCATCCTCAATTTTCATATCCGATCCTTTATAGTCATCAAAATCTTCCATCAGATTGCCGACCAAAGCATCATCATCCTCTTATGTTTAAATAACATTTCTTTTACCAGGAATGCTTTTTCATTGCCCTACTTGACTCTATATATGACTTTGGACACTTGGGCAGCATTCCTATATCTTCCTCGCATATGTTCTTTTTGTCTAGTACCCCAACTCCTAGATGTTGTGTGATCCATTGTTATTTATTTTTGTGCAATATCCCCATCGAATATCTCTAACATGCGACATCTTCCTACACATCAAAGCAAATGATGATTGCAACCTGCATAACTATAAAAGAAGAATAAAAATTAACACGTATAAAAAATAAAAAATAATAAAAAGATAGGATGTTTGTTAAACTATAGAAAACATATCCCAAAGACTTTCGGAAAGAAAATTAAGAGTGAAATCATCCCAGCCTGATCATGCTTAGTGCATGATTATGTACCTTGCAAAAACAATAGTAATATAAGATTCAATGCAAGAACAGGAAAAATGCTCCCTTGTACCAAAATAGGAAAAATAAAAACCAAGAATCATAATTCACATCCTTTATAAACCAAGGAACAAATACAAGATAACATATAAATTATGTTTTTCCCCTGCTCTAGAACAGGAAATAATGCTTGAAACCCCAATTTGGAATTTGGACCTTGCATTTCAATTTTAGAATCTAACTAAGGAGTTAAAAAGAGCAAATTGAGAGGTTCAGATGTAGGACTCTGACAAATAAATGCACAAGTAAAGAATGGGTAATCGGAAAAAACTTCAAGGTGGACCCTCAAAACATAAAGATGCCCTGGTTGAGATAGCAATGAAAGAATCTCCATGAAAATTTTCAACCATAATACATTTATAGGGCAGGTTAGGATTGACCAATGTTCATAGGGCGAGGTGTGGCATTAGAAAAATCCACAGAAAATCCAGCCATTTTTTTTATTTGGTTATCCCCATAAAGGAAAATATTGGGTGGATTCAGGACTCCTGGTCCATCAAATTTATACTCTATAGATGCAGCAGCAAAGCTGAATACTATATTAACCATCGAGTAAGTAATATAAAGTCACAATCTCTGCCACATCTACAGCTTGTGAAAAAAATATACACTGCTAACCGCTTCAAACCATATGTCTCCGAACACTATATATAGTAGGAATATTGTCTGCTCCATTCTCTGAACAGCAAGGTAGCTACAGAGGTTGGACGCACTGAAAGATTGTAGTTGCCCAGCCATTTTAGAAAGGAAAAGTTCATTCAAACTTCTCTGTTCTTCTCCTTTAGTTTATATCCACACATCAGATTGGTCCATTGTAGGGCAAATGGATCCCTTAGCTTAACTAATAGTCTATAACTGGTCAAAGCAGAGCCAAATTTAATCAAACTGTTCTTCAATTGAACTTGTATGAGAACTCAAGATCCGGAGGCACCGAATACTATAGTATAAATCAGGGAGGGTCTCTTTATTTCTTGAAGTCGACCAAAGAGAGATCAGATATTTTAGTGGAGCAGAGAATCCCTACCTAGGTTATCTAACTGGGCCTACTCTCTTTGTTATGGATGATTGAAAAAGCCAAATTTTCAACTATAAACATTTGGCCCAGAGTACGAGTAATAGATGGCAGAGATTCATTCCAATGGCAGATATATCCATATCTTGGATTCTGGATTCTCTATCCACTCTATGGGGTGCCCAAGTTCAAAAAATGGTTCACTGAACTTTCGCCATCGTTTAACATATTTTTAAATAAAAAACTTTCTGTAGATTTTGATACGAGAGGTTTTGGCACCCGATCGTTATTCATTGTACCCGATCAACTCTGGAATTGAGTGGGGCTAAATGCAATACTCAGTCGGGACCGACCTCTTAAGAAAGAGAGTCCACTACGCTGGACCTATATGGCAACAATGCCCTAGACAAAGGTCAACTACGAAGATGATTGAGGGGGACAGACGACAAGGGAGCAAAATCCAAGGAGAAATAACAGCCCTCGTTGGGAAAACCTTCCTAATCTAGAAAAAGGTAACACATACACTATTTAAACAATGACTCACCTCCTTGGTAAGCATCCAATACATGCTGAACATAACCCTGTGTAGCTCTTGCATGGGATCTTAATCTGTTCACTGTCTGACTTAGCCATCAGAGACGGTTGTCCGCCATACGAGCCGGCCCTAGTCTAACCTTTCTTGCAGGACTCGTCGTCTTGGAGACTGAGGGAGCTTAATCAGAACCAGAATTATAACTGAGATGCATCAATTTGGCGCCATTTGTGGGAAAGACTATCCTTAAGTCATGGCAAGGCGAGGAGCTAATAACGGGCGCACTCGGCAGAGAACTGCCGGCGATAACCCGGATCTAGAAGACCAAACACATCAAGACAATGAGGTTGAACATTCAACCCGAGCTGAAGAAGTTCCACTCGGGGAAAAACAAATACCTCAAGGGCCTCATAGGGAAGGCACATCAGCAAGGACCCAAGGGCCTGCTAGTGCTGCCGACATAGATGAAATTCAGAAAGCATTGCTCGAGATGCAGGGGGTGTTGAGGGGATTGGTCCACCAGGTTGGAGTTGAACAAAGACCAAGGCCCAACACCCAAATGGGAAGGTTATACAGAGCCTTCCAAAATGCAAGGAGAATCCAACCACAAGGAGGGATCCCGAGAGGAAGGTGGGCCGAAGGTCAAAGATCAGCTCCTATAGGCGCCGAATGCTGTCAAAGACAGCAGAATGGTGCAAGTGTCAGCACCCTTGACTGCATCTCCGTACCTTCCCAAACAGGATCCCTACCTCAAAGGAGCCGCCAAATCGAGGACAAACAACAAGGGGAGAGCCAACCCCAAGTAACCTGATTGAGGCTATCGGTCTCCCAGGCTCAGTCCAGAAGAGAAAGCATTGTAGAGTCGGGTGGAAATGGAGCGAGACAAAATCGTCTCCGGAGAAGGATGGCTGAGGTAGAACGGAGATTGAAGGACCGAGACCACGATGAAGATCTAGACGTCATGGATCGGGAGCCATTCTCTGACGAGATCATGAATATGCCCCTCCCTCAAAACTTCATTATGCCGACCTTCATCTTGTTTGAAGGAAAAACAAACCCAAAGGAGCACATCAGCTACTTCAAATCGGTGATGACCGTACTTGGTTGGGAAGATGAGTTGCTCTGCAGAACTTTCCCGGCCTCCCTGAAGGGCCCAACCATTAAATGGTTTAGTAGCCTTTAACCGGGATCAATTCAGAATTTAAGAGAGTTAGCCCGAAAGTTCATAGCCCGATTCAGAAGTGCAATCGGGAGCAAGAAAACGTCTGACAACCTATTTGCTATAAGGCAAGGACGAAGTGAATCAATTCGGGATTTTTTAAAGCGTTTCGATGAAGTGGCCATTGAGATCGAGGATATTGACGATCAAGTTGCATACAACCCACTTTGGAGTGGCATCACTCATCAGAGGCTTTTGGAGGTCTTACTAATAGACAAGCCTAAAACTTACGAGACATTATTGCGCAAGTGCCAGAAGCAAGCCAATGTATACGAAGTAATCAACGCCCGGGAGAAGGCTGATCGGGAACGAAGACACGAGAATGAAAAGAACCTTTCCAATAATCGGGATCGAGGATCGAGCAAGTGAAAACGAGACCAAGGATGGGAAAGTTTTACCCCGCTCAATGCAAAACCAACAGAAATTCTAATGCAGATACAAGACAAGAAATCATTGAAATGGCCTAGAAAGCTACATTCCCAACCTGAAGATCGGGGTATGACTAAATATTGTCTCTTCCACAAAGACTACAGCCACCACATCAACAACTGTCGAATTTGCAAATCAGAGATCGAGAAATTAATCCAAGACGGGAAGCTTGAAGATCCCGTGAGAAGTCACCCGAGCCCAGGAAAAGATTTTGATCTGCCAGTCCGGGAGAAAATGCCAAGAAAGCTGATAAAGGAAAGGAAAAGGAAGGTCGGGAAGAGTCATCCTTATACGTAATCATGGGTGGCCCGACTATTGAATCAATAAAAAAGGTGAAGTAGAAAGCCCGGTTTGTGGGAGCAATTCATCTATCAAAAAAGAGAAAAAAATCATGCATGTCTTGAACCTATAACGTTCACTAATGATGATTTGAACGGGATAGTAGCGCCTCATGATGGTGCGATCATCATCAAAGTAATGATAGTCAATCTCGGGAAGTTCACCGAGTCTTAGTTGGCATGGGCTCCTCAATTGACTTGCTATCTTATGAAGCATTCAAGAGGTTAAAGCTGGCTGATGATCTGCTAACCCCTTGTGCAATGCCACTTTATGGTTTTGCAGGGTCTTTGGCAATTGCAGAAGGAACTATTCATCTGGATTTAAGGATTGGGATGTCTCCCCGGGACACCCTCGTATGGGTCAATTTCATGGTTGTGAAAGACCTATCCACATATAGTATGATATTGGGACGACCAACCCTAAATGAACTAGAGGCGATCGTGTCACCCTGACACATGAAACTCAAGTTTCCAACAGATGCTGGAGTAGGCGAATGCAGTTCCGACTAGTCAACCTCTCGACAATGTTACGTAAATTACTTAAAGCAAAAACGAAGGTTTGAAAGCTCGGGAAGTGCCTTGACAATTGAGGTTCAAGACGATCGGGATGAGGAGAACATGCAACAAGCAGAACCGGTGGAGAAACTAGAAAGCATCCAGCTAAATCTGGACTATCCCTATCGAGGGACTTTTATAGGGTCAGAACAACCCAAAGATTTCAAAAAAGAACCGGCCAAGTTCTTGTGTGATAACTCCGACATCTTTGCATGGTCGGCAAATGACATGCCCAAGATAGATAGACGGGTAGCAAAGCACAAACTCTGGATCCAAAAAGATGCTACCCCAGACATCCAAAGAAGAAGAAAATTTTCCATTGAAAAACATTATGCTATCAGAGTTGAAATAGAAAAACTTGTGAAGTTAGGATTCATAAGTCCGATCAAGTGCCTGACTTGGCTTGCAAATGTTGTAATAGTCAAAAAGGAAAACGAGAAATGGAGGATGTGTACCGACTACACCGATCTAAACAAGGCTTGTTCGAAGGACTGCTACCCTCTTCCCATGATTGACTTACTGATCGATGCAATGGCCGAGCATGAAGTTCTCAGCTTCATGGATGCCTATTCGGTATACAACCAGATCTTAATGAGTCGGGAAGACGAGGTACACATTTCGTTCATCATTGACCGGGAGAGCTACTTCTACCGAGTAATGCCATTCGGCCTAAAAAGTGCAGGCGCAACCTACAAGAGAACAATCAACAAAATCTTTCAAGACCAGATCAGGAAGAACATCGAAGGATACATTGATGACATGCTCGTGAAAAGTCTAGTAGGGGCCCAACACTTGGTAGACTTGGAAGAAACATTCGATGTCTTAAGGACATATCAGATGCATTTAAACCCGGAGAAAAGTGCGTTCAAGGTCCCATCCGGGAAATTCCTCAGATTTATGGTTTCTCAGAGGGAAATCGAGGCAAATCCCAAGAAGATCCAGGCCTTGATTGACATGCAACCTCCCATAACCATAAAAGAGATACAATGCTTGGCCGAAAGGGTGGCAGCGATAAATCGGTTCATATCCCAAGTGAGGGTAATTCTTTCTTCAAAGCATTAAAGTCCACACCAAGCTGGGGGGAAATCATATGGAAAAACAAATGCCAGAAAGCATTTGAAGAGCTCAAAACGTCACTCGGGACAATCCCCATCTTAGCGCGACCTGTGATCGGGGAGAATCTAACAGTCTACATGGGTATTTCACCGACCACAATGAGTTCTGTGTTGGTAAAAGGAGAAACTACATAGAATCCGATCTATTATGTGAGTCATGTACTCATTGATGTAGAAACAAGGTATCCGGATATTGGCAAACAAGCATTAGCCCTCCTGGTAGCCTCGCAAAAGCTAAGGCCTTACTTTCAGGTTCACCCAATTACCGTCTTTAACAACTTCCCGCTCAAAAAGATCTTACAAAGGCCCAATATAGCTGGGAGGATGGTCGGGTGGGCGGTTGAACTGAGTGAGTACCAGATTGAGTTCAAGCCGAGAACAACCATTAAAGCCCAAATATTGGTCGACTTCATTGTGGAAAACAGTTTACCACAAAGTGAAGACCCAAGCCCAATAGCTACTGGTGAGACCGACCTTTAGACATTACATGTGGATGGCTCGAGTAACAATTCCGGGTCGGAAGTAGGATTGACTCTTAAAAGCCCGGGAGACTTCATGGTTAGCTACGCCTTAAGGTTTAACTTTCTAGCCTCTAACAATGAAGCTGTCCTAGCAGGTTTACGGGTTGCACGGGCACTCCGAGCATGAGAATTGGAGATCATAAGCGATTCCCAACTTGTGATAAATCAAATCAAAGGAGAATATAATGCCAAAGATGAAAGAATGGCAAAGTAGTTGGCAAAGGTTGAGCACCTTCAAACGTCCTTTGGATTGGGTAATCTTTCAATGAGTACCTAGAATAGAAAATGAAAAGGCAGACGAACTCTCCTAGTTATCTTTGGCCAATTACAAAAACTTGGATTCAACAGTATATATAGAAGAACTGGACCTCCCAAGCACACAAGAAGCTAAAATCCTTGAAATCAGGAATGATCCCGACTGGACTACCCCTTTGATATCCTACCTGAGAAATGATATGCTTCTGACTGAACCAAAGGAGGCCTAGAAGATCAAGAATCAAGCCGCTCGGTTCACCATCATAGATGATCAATTATACAAAAGGTCTTTCACCGAGCCACTCTTGAGATGTGTTGGACCATCCCAAGCAAACTATGCCTTGGCAGAGGTCCGCAAAGGTATATGTGGAGCTTACATGGGCGGGAAAGCATTGGCACAAAAAGTATTGAGGTCGGGAATATATTGGCAAACCATGCAGCATGACGCTCTTGAATACGTCCGCAAATGTAAACAATGCCAAAAACATGCAACCATCCCGAAGGGTCTAGCAATACCACTCTCACCTATCCTATGCCCGACCCCTTTTGCTATCTGGGGGATGGACATAGTCGGGAAACTACCAAAAGCTTAAAAAATTGGGAATATCTTGTCGTAGCCATTGATTAATTTACAAAATGGGTCGAGGCAGAACCCCTAGTTTTCATCACAGAGAAACAAATGGAGAATTGTTTTGAAGAAAAAGTCATCTACAGGTTTGGAATACCTCGGATCCTGGTGGCTGACAATGGGAAACAATTTGAGGGGTCCGGGTTCAAGTCATTCTATGATAGATACCATATAGAGCATCGTCATTCTTTGGTTGCTTATCCACAAAGCAATGGGTAAGTTGAAGACACTAATAGAACACTACTGGACAGGATGAAAAAAAGACTGGAGGATAGTCGGAATCTTTGGGTTGAGGAACTCCCGAGCGTCTTGTGGTCGTACCATACTACAACCCAAGCCCCAACAGGGGAGACACCATTCCATCTAGCATATGGCACTGAAGCTTTGGCTCCAGTAGAGGTTCTGGTTGGGTCAGTACGTTACAACACTTTTGATGAAAAGCAAAACGACCAAGGTCTAAGAACAAACTTAGACTTTCTGCCAAAAGCTCGGGAGAAGGCCACCAAAGGAATCAATTGTACCAGAAAAGAGTAGCCCGATACTATAATTCTTGGGTAAAAGATCGAAGATATCAATCGGGTGATTTGGTATTATGAAAGACGGGAGCTTTAGACCCGAGAAATCAAGGAAAGCACTTTTTTAAGGCAATAAAGGACTCGGGAGATAACCTGAGTATACACTTTTGCATATTTCTTAAGGAAAACACTTTTTTAAGGCAATAAAGGACTCGAGAGTTAACCCGAGTATACACTTTTGCACATTTCTTAAGGACTTAGCACTTTTTTAAGGCAATAAAGGATTCGGGAGCTAACCCAAGTATACATGCACTTTTGCACCTTTCTTAAGGACAACACTTTTTTAAGACAATCAAGAATTAGCACCTTCTTTAAGGACAAAAGCACTAGACTTAACCCGACCATATTTTAGAGAACTTTTTGGGATTTATTAATTATTTTATTATTAAATTATATGCCCAAGGATAGAGTTGGAAATTCACTTTTAGGGCGGTTACAAAATATAGGGTTATATATTTGTAACCACCGTATCACTTGGGTGATCACATTATTCGTACGTGAGATTTCCTAAAAGGCGGCTCCCATCTCTCTCTCTCCCTTTCTCCGAGATTCGCAAGAAAGGGGTTTCCTTGCTTTAGATCTCTATACCCTCCTTCCACGGCATTTGGGTTGTGGAATTTATTCCCTTTCCTAAAGATTGTGGAGTCACACCGGTGAAGCATTGGCAGAGGAACGAGGACGTGGAATCCAGATTACTTCCATTGCATAATTCTATATTTAGGAAAGCGAATCCAGGTAAGGATCTTTCCCCTATCAATTAATTGAAGTGAGATATATGGAGTTATTACCTATAGAACTCAATCGTATCATTGACATTTATTCCCGAGTAAGTCTTGGTGATAAAGCAAAAAGCACAAACCAAAAAATAAGACAAAGTTTGAAAAATACTTAGTCAAATTTCATTCATAAAATGTTTCGAAGAACACTCTTCTAATACATGGCTCGGGATACAAGAAGTTACATTGCTCTGATACACAAGGAAAAATGGCTCAGGATACAAGAAGTTATGCGCCTCGGGAAAAACTTAAACAAGATCACACTGGCGAAGTTCTATACTTTGTAATGATATATTGAAGCATTTTCGAACTCTTCGTAGTAGCCAGGAGAATGAATCATGTGCCGATCAAAAGCCATGAACTTACCAACTAGGTGACAACCGTCTTGAATTGTCACTTGCATTCTCCCCCGAAGGCTTCAGTCAACCTTCACGGACGGGCTTGGAGATGATCTCCCCTCCACAGACTGGTCACCTGGAAGAACTTCATTTGACACATTAGAGTCAACAATGGTGTTGCTCGGGGACTCCCTGACCGCATCCTCGATTGGGACTTCTCGACCGCCTCATTCTCTGAAGGAGGATCTATAAAATCAGCATGATTGGGAATCGCGAGGTCAGGAAGCTCAGGGAGACCTTCGGGTCGGGGGAGATGGAGTTCATCATACAACTTTGGATCCAGGAGATTTTTCAACTTTAATGGATCCGGAAAGGACGTCTGTTCGAGGGTGGATTTAAAGGCCTATCTCATCCCCTTTCTAAAAGCAGGACCGGCAACGCCAAAGCCTTGAACTCAGGAGTAATAAAATAATCCTCCAACACCTCCCTCTTAGAACTCTCGGATGAACTGGCCTTTAGCTCCTTGATTTTAGTCCTTAGCGTAGCATTTTTCTCCTCCTCCTCACCCAAGAGAGTCTATGCTCGCCAAATTCTCAGTGGCCTTCCCGAGCTTCTTCTCAAGCGACCCCGCCTTCCCTTTGCTCTTGGAAAGATCGGAGTTCTCTTTTTTCAAAAGAGCAATCTGCTCCCGAGCGGCCTCAAGCTCCTTCCTAGCCTAGGCAGAGCTATAGTTAGCTTTCTGATGAAGCTGCTCAGAAAGCTTCAGCTCCTCCAACTATTGTCGAGCCCATCTCAATGCCTCGGCAGGACAGTGAGTAGCCCCGGCCAGGTTCCCGAAGAAAAAAGTATCAGTCAAAGTCATCAAAATAAAAAGAAGTTAGAAGAGAAGAAAGATCACCTGTACCCATCCGAAAAGAACTGGTTATTAAGGACATCCCTCAAATAATCCCGATCGGTCTGAAGCATGGCTCCCAAGCGACCAACTGTTGAGCTATGCTTGAGTCACCAAAAACCGAATCACGTTCGGTCAACTCGAAGATAGAAGAAGGCCCAACGTGAGATTTGGGCTCATAAATCCCAACCTTTTTGGCCAGGGGCGCCCGAAGGTCCGCAATTGACTCCCTTCCTCCTTCGGGAACAAGAGGAGTCTTTCTCTTAGGACTTCTCATAGTCCCAACCATGGCAGTAGGAGGCTGATCCACAGCTGCAGAAGGCTTGGCCGTCGTGGCATCTGAAGTAGAAAGCTTCATCTTGGAAGGAGGCTTTCTCCTCCGAGCAAGAGACATGGACCCGGTCGCTAGGGCCAGGAGGTCACTAGTCGGGACATCTGCGGACACTGCACAACAGAGAAAATTAATCAGGTCAGAACACAGAATACACGGTCAAATCAATTGAAACAAAAGCTCACCTGGAGAAAAACCCCACAATTGGAGGATGGACTCATATTCTATGGAATAACCATGGACTGCATACTCATCCCCTTTTACCCAGTTGATCTTCCCGACTATATCTTCCTCCTCGGGATCCAAACCAAACGGGGTATTCAAAAGATCAATTTCCTTCCTCGACCTCTCCTGGAAATCCATAAGGAAAGGCTCGGGGAAAGGAGGACTGAAGAATAAGAAGCATTCCCTCCACTTTTTGGTCGTGGACGGGAGAGTGTCATTTGCAATGAAATTTCCTTGAAAATTAAGGGAAGTTGACGCCCTCTTCGCCAAGTAAAACCAGCCCTGTTGGATATGAGGGTGCAAAGAATAGTAATAATGGAATAATTGGAAGGTTGGGATGAAATTGAAGTTATGATTGAAACCAATGAAACCTATAATATTGCGCCAACTATTCGGGCTTAAGTTGACCGGGCTGATGGCATAGTGGTTCAGTATATCCATGAAGAGATCGTGCAAAGGGAGATGAAGCCCCCCAATGAAAGCATCATAATACAAAGCATAAAACCCACTTGGGGGACTAACCGCCCTTTCAGAATCTCTTGGGAGAATAACTACAATCCATCGGAAGTGTTGAAACAAGAAAGAAACCGATCAAGATCAGAAGAAGAAAGTGAACAAGGGTAAAATTCAGGCCCCGATGTACTCTGAACAAAATCAACATGCCACGGGGGTCGGGGCTGTGATTGAGCTAATGCCAGGGCCCGAGCGTCTAACTTCTTCCTATCTGGTTTACGAGGAATAGCCCCCCGGAACCCACTTGGACATTGAAAGAGGTCGAAGAGAGGCTCTCGATGACCGGGAAGGAGTAACCCCAAAAGTGGATGGGACATGAGAAGATGTTGCCACTGACTTGGGACGAAGGGTACTGGAGGAAACAGAAAGGGTAGCCGACTAGTCCTCTGAATCAGGCGCACCTTCCAAAAAAGCTTCATCATCCAGGATCCTTTTATTCAAATCTTCCTCAGCCGAGATCTCTGGGTTAGGACTTTGGGCAATCGGGGCAGTAGAGGAACTGGCCCTGAGCTGCTTGGCTAAATCGACAATCTCCTGATAGACCCTTGGGTCATCGTCGGGAGTAGTGTCACTTTTGGAACTACCAGACGATTCATCCGAGGACTGTTCGTGTAAATCCTTCAGATGATTCCCGTTAAGGTTAACAGCCCTCGTCTGATCACTATCACCCTCACTTGCATAACCCTCATCGCGACGACGTTTTTTCTCACGATGTATTGGGACGGGAACATTGGGTTGAAACCTTTGACCTCCCCTTGGCATCATGGTCGGGAAAGAAAACTTATTGATTAGTTCGAAGTCAAGAAACTAGTCGGGAGCAAATCTGGGTCAAGAGCGATGAAAACAATAGATCAAAACAAAGATAGAAAGGGGGTATTTATACTGCCAGAAGAGGCGTTATTGATTTTGATCGAACGGTCGCGACGTAACAAGATCAACGGTTCGCAAGAAGAGACACTTGACCTTCCCGAGGCTACCATAATGACCATTTAATCAGTCATTTGACGTGGCAGTGCGAGATTGGGCACGATCTTTGAGGAAGCTCAAACATTGTAATAGCTAAACACCTCAGGCGGGAATAATTAATGAACTTCATGATGATCCCAAATACTATCCCGCATGAAGAATTCATCGCACGGGATAGGGGGCTAGTGATACAGGAGGTTTTGGCACCCGATCGTTATTCATTGTACCCGATCAACTCTGGACTTGAGTGACCACTACGCTGGACCTATATGGCAACAACGTCCTAGACAGAAGGTCAACTACAAGGATGATTGAGCAGGATAGATGACAAGGAGAAATAACACCCCTCGTTGGGGAAACCTACCTAATCCAGAAAAGGTAACACATACACTATTTAAACAAGGACTCACTTCCCTGGTAAGCATGTAATACATTCTGAACATAACCCTGTGTAGCTCTTGCATGGGATCTTAATCTGTTCACTGTCTGACTTAGCCATCAGAGGCGGCTGCCCCGCATATGAGCCGGCCCGCATCTAACCTTTCTTGCAAGAGTCATCGTCTTGGAGACCGAGGGAGCTTAGTCGGAACCAAAATTATAACTGAGACGCATCAGATTTTTTTGCTCCTTGGCATGGATCTTGAACTGAGTTTAAATTGCTTGTGATCTATCTTTGCCATTTTAATGACATGATTGTAATGAGATGATAGATTGCACCCAAATTTTACATTCTACCAAATAGGTCATCCGTTGATTTCCAACAAAAAGTTTATTACCCACATCAATTGGCTTAATAAGCACTAGTCCTACTACTAAAGCTGAGCCTTCTTTTTTTGGTAAATTATTACTAAAACTAAGTCAAGAAGTCCATAATTCTCTGCCCTGCAGCGGACCTAGATCAAATACTAAGCTTGCAAAGACTACACTAGAATGTCACATTGCACAATATGTGTAAATTTTCTAGTACCCATCTGTTTGAAGTCTACCTTAAAAATAACAAATAAATTTATCTCCTCTGAACTGTTTGACATTAAATTTCTTTCCCAGTTTCCCGATTGATCAAATCAAGAAGCAGCATTGAATGTAACAAATAAGGAAGAGTTTCCAATAGAGAGAGTACCAGACGAGGTGTGTAAAGAGGAAGAGGCTTCTTCGCGGACATAGGCAGCGGTGTTGCTATTGAAGAGGGTTCCCGTGTAGAAAGAACCCACCATAATAGGAAGTAATAAGAAGATCAGCTACACTGTCTTTGAATCAAATGCCGCCGAGATCCAATGACCCGCCATTGTTTCTTTGTCCTCTCTTCTCTTCGTGTTTCGTTTAACATCAATCTAGCAAACTCATTCTTGAGCTTCTATTATGTCTCTTTTGCTCCTCTCTCTCTCACAGCTCTCATTTTCTCATTTCTTTTGACTGGAACTGTTGCAGCATTATTGATCAGGCAAGGGTCCCAGACAGGGGAAGATATCTCCATTTGCTACAATGTCAGTGTGATGGTGGACGTTATGGGGCCAGCCTAGCCTGATACAAGTTGAAGGCCCAACTCGTGACCTCTTTAAAGCCCCCTTCTCCTAAATGAGGAGGAGTCTTGGCCTGATTGGCAGAGATTTCTATCCCTCTCACACTACTCACCTCACATTAAGGATGAAATCCACCTCTGATTGTTGACAATATAAATCAAAGGTGACATCCTCAGTGGGCCCCAGGTCCCCCTTCTCTCTCTTCCTAATATGTGGTGAAAAAGTGTGAGGAGAGCATATACCTCCACACATTAGGAAAGAAAATCCGGACTCCTAAACAAAGTGTTGGAGGAGTGTGAAGGGAGCATGATCATGGAGTAGAAGGTCTGGACTCTTTCGGCAAGTGCATGTTGATTATTGGTGGAGTAATTGCTCCAGCATAGTGACCAATAAGAGCACATATATGAGCATTTAAGAGAGAGACCACTTTCCACTTATTTTGGACAAAAGGTTTGATCATCGATCGAAATGTATACAGTGTCCTGTATCACATGGCCTAATCCATGTTCTGTCAAGTGGCAAATACTAATAAAGCATTATACTTTACAAATTATTGACGCTAGCTTGACTCTTTTTCAAGAAATAAAATTTGCATTCAAATCAAATGGAAGTCCCCATGCCCAGTGAAAAAAACCAAACCTTCAATAAAAAAGAGACCTGGATCAATTTGGATTGGCCAGATTCCAAGCCTATTCAGTTTGCTAATTCAGTTTGGGATCTCTTAGGTCTGCGCTGTACTCACTCTAGAACAGTAGACCTGCTTCACATTTAATTTTTATTTGGGAGTTTTTGTGAAGGATGCTACTAAATGGGTTAAGTTGGTCATTAAGATAATCAGTATCTCCTCTGTTTGATAGTATAGTTTCATAGTAATTTCATCATTATTTCTTTTTTTTTTTCTTCTCCAGGTTGTAAATATAGTTCAAGCTAGCTGTTAAGACAACCATGTTCAGGGGGAGATAAAATATCCAGTCAAGGTTATATAGTTGTTTCATTCTCAATGGGGTGCTTTTGAGGAGCAATATAGATGTCTAAGAGTTCGTTTATTTTGCAAAGAATGTTCCGTTAACATTGTCCCATGAATTTATAATAATTATGTGATCAGGGTTAGCGTGATAAAATCACGTATGGGTTGGCTTCTGATGCAAGCTGTTCGATGCCTAGCTACCCATAAAAATACATGAGATTCACCCATTCTGGTTCCAAAGTTGGGTTCCTCAAAATTCCTCCTAGACATCTGCTTTGTTGCTGGAGCCTGGGGGTAATGCAGGACAGGCATGAGTTTTCATTTTTTTCAAGGTTCTGCAAGATTTAGCCTCAGAAGACGGAGGAGAGGAAGTAGTGTAGGAGAGTCCGATGGGAGCAGGATACCAACTGCCTGGGCAATCAAAGTGCCCATCCAACAAAGGATGCCTGCAGATCTCACTGTGAATTACTCAACGACTGTGCTTTACAGATAACTGGTGAAGGTTAGGTATGAATAAGTATATGACAGTCACGCCGGAATAGCAGTAAAAGAAGCAAATGCTAATCATAGACTGGGGAAGCAAGTTCTAGATCTCTTTTGCTAGAAGATATATACTGACCACAGATAAGAAATGGGATGATCATTGTCATCCCTAAAGAGAATACCGTCTGGCTTCTGAACTACTGAAGATTTCAAAATCAAAATCTAATATTCTAATTGCATTCCATACAGTATATAAAGAGTTCAAATACTCAAAATAAGAGAATCAAAATAGGAATGACTCTGCAGCTACCCTATACAACTGAAATTTATCTCTCTGTAAAAAGTAATGAAAATTTAAAAGAATTGTAAGACACTAATATGTGAGGTTCCATTTCTAAATTGACTCACCTTTCTAGCAAGTCCTGGAGACTTCTATTCTATAGAAGGAACAGGATTAAATATAATGTAGTTCTAGATTTGAATTGCTTAAAGTCGGAACCCTACACCCAATATCTAATTGACAGTATCTAGCTGATTATTGTGCCTCCTTCGCATTTCTTCTTTTAGTCTTTGTTAGTCTCTCCCTTCCCCTTCTTGGTAAGATTCCCATATAAATCTACATCTGATTGTATTTCCTCTTGCATTTTGTCTTCAGAGAAACATTTGAAATGCATTGTTGTATGTCACTCTCACCATTGTCATCTTCTTTGTTTACTATCACTTCTTCTTCCTTTTTTCCCTCTTGCGCTTTCTCTTCTTGAAAGGTAAAACCATAGTTCCTTTGTGAGTCTGAAATTAAACATGCTTCCAATTCTGAATAATACTTCTTGTACTTTTCTTGAAACTCATCACTTCCTCCGGTGAATATGAGATCTTCTTCTAGTTCATCTTGAGAATCTGAAAGTAAAAATTTCTCTAACCAATCCAAATCAGAACGATCACCTTCTTTACTGACTATACCAGCTTCCTCTCCTCGCGGTCCCAGCACTTCCCTTCTAAATGGTTCAATGCTTATCCCCTCCTCTTCTTCATCTTCTTCCTGCTTTTTGCGTCTACGCTCATAAATTTTACAAAGAACCCACTCATCCAACTGAAACAAGAGTGAAATAAAAAATTAAAAAAAAATCAGATAAATAATGATCAGAAAGAAAACAAGACAAGATAAATTTAGAAAATTGTAGACGAAAACAGATAAAAATTAAAAACTATGAATTAATGAAAATTAGTAATGCACCTGCATGGGTATATTTTGTT
The DNA here is from genome assembly GCF_041222555.1 of Hakea prostrata. Lineage (NCBI taxonomy): Eukaryota > Viridiplantae > Streptophyta > Magnoliopsida > Proteales > Proteaceae > Hakea > Hakea prostrata. The sequence goes on from NC_142607.1 coordinate 35,658,666, forward strand.
TGTTGGTTATCTTTGGATCTCCTTTGGTTATATATTCTTTCATGAACCAGTTTGTTTTGTTTGAAGAATCTGGCTTCCCGTTATAGAAAACAAGAGATCCCTTATAGCCAATAACAACACCCGGCTCACTACCGACTCTGATTTCTTCTTTGCCAGTCACCCTCCAAACTCCACCTCCTGCACTTCGATCGGGTCTGCTGCCATTCGGGTATTTTCTCATCCTTGGGGAGAAGAAGTATTCACATTTATTTGTGTGTCTTTTGTAACAATTATTTCTGTGTTCTTCGCACTTTCCTGCACAAATCAAATTAAGATACTGTAAGCAAACCAATAGAGTTTAGTAAGAAATTCAGGTGCAGACAGTTTATAGAACAAATAGAAAATGGAAAATTCAAAATCGACGCAATCAAGAAACGAACTGCTATATTTGGTTTTTTCTTTGGTTTCTTGGATGCATGGTAGGTTGACAGTTTTTATGTACAAGGACACCAATGGGGCAACTACTGCAGTATAATTCTAAGAATTTCCAAAAGAACAGAACAGATTGAACATGCATCAAGAAAGAAACAAGAAACTGGTTACTCACTTATTAGATCTTCTGGGTGTGATTCATACACGGAAGCTTCATTGATGCCGAAGATTGAGAAATTAGGATCATTCTTTTTCTTCAGGAGGTAGTTTATAAGTTCTTGATCCGTGGGTACAAATTTGAAACCAGTGGACGTCCCTAGATTGTACTGGCCTTCCATTGTTGTTCTCTGCATCTCTCGAAATACTATTCTGATCACACTGAGATTTTGAGAGGGAAAGTGGGAATGGGTTGGGGACTGAACGTGAGATCTTTTAAAGGAGAAACTGAAGGAAACCAAGAAGAGAAACGAAGTTCTGTTCATCTCAGCTCTAAGATCTATCGATTACAGCATGTTAGCAACCACAGCTGACCTTTTATATGAATATATAAATGATTTGAGAATCAAGACATCAGGAACCCAGTAGACTCGGAATCCTAATTCATATTAACTAAGAATCTGGCAATAATTTAAAAATCACGACTTCAAGTACCTCGTAGTTCAATTATTAACGAATTCACGATTTTTAACCACGTGCGGTTTCAAGAAAACAAACGTAAAAGACAAGATTTAGTAACCATGATTTTTATTTTCTAGGTGATAGTTAATTTCAAAACCCACCCAAGGATCTGTTATGTTTGTATCACAACGAAAGTTGTCAGGTTTTTTTATAAAATCTGTATTAAGTTTCAAAATTAGTATTTGTATTTCTTTTGTTTAATTGTATTGTTAGTGTGTGGGACCCATGAGGTAAGGGGTGGTACTGAGGCACCATCAGTAAATGATGCCCTTCATGACCTTGGTTATGAGGCTCTTCATGACATTGGTCATGGGTCTTAAAGGTCTTGATCATGGTAATGTAGTGGACTTACTTGAAGGATAATGAAGTTTACTTAAATTCTAACTCTTGACCTTCAATTCTCATTTTCAACTTCATGATCATTCATGACTATTACCATGAGTGGGGTTAAGGTTGTTGAATGGATTAAATCCAATTCATTGCCTTGAGAATCTCAAAGGGTGTAAGGTGAGGTTTGAGCTTATATAAACTCAACCCTTCCTTGCATGTGGTGTGCAATATAGATACTCCTCACGCTTGCATAATCCATGTTACAAAGTTAATTTCTCTCTTTGAGTTGGTCTAAGTGTTGTGCTTTAGCTTTTGGCTCCTTGAAGGGACTAGAAAAACTACCTCATCTTCTAATTGGAGGTTGTTTTATCTTGGTGGTGGTGGTGCATCAATTACCTTAAAGACAACACTCAAGGTGTGACTCAACCTCATTGAACGGTGGTTCGTTCGAATATTGCAACATCAAGCTCTCTGGATTGGCTAAGGATCTTCATCTTTTTATCATATTGCAATTTCATTTTTTGTGTTTTGTAGAATTTGTAATACAATTACCCCAACAAAAGTTTACGTGGGGAGGTGTAAATGGATAATCGAAATTCGTTTTCAAATTCACATCCGTATCCATTTAGAGTATTCAAATCCGTCGAATTATACTTCTTAGTGAAGACTCATATGTTCAACCTTTGTAAACGGCATATGTAATACTCTCATCCCCCATTTATGAAAACTCTCATGCTTCACCAACGCAGAGCTGTTCTAATGGTGAAACCAACACCTCTTAGTGAAGAGGTTGTACGTTCGGCTCTTGCTGAGGCATATTAATATCCCCATCCACCAGCTTAATAAAACCCCTTTGTACCCAAAAAAACAAACAAACTCATGCTTTAAAAATAAATCTGTCCAATTATTGATAGAATGTGGATATGATAATACTCTTTCCAACTGATTAATATCCATCCACTAAAATTATCTAATTAAGTTACTTATTTAAATTTATTTTTTAATTTTTATAAACTCTTTGCATGAGATATGTGAATATTTTCTAGATTTTTTACTAAACTAAATATCAAAGTTTCTAAATTCTTAAATTTCAAGCCTAACCCTCACAACTAAAATGGTACAGATGTCAATAGGTAGTTGAAAACTTGTATTCAACCAATATTCAAACCCATTTAGAAGAATCTAATCTAAAAATATAAATCTCTAAGTATCATCCGAATTCGACTGAATCCATTTGAAAATCGATAGTATATAATCTGAATCCATCAAATACAATAGGATACATATATGGTATTGCTACTATTCGATTCAAATCTGATCCGTTTACACCCCTATTTACATGGGTTATTACAACCACAAATAATAATAATAATAATAATGTTTGAGTCACTTATTTTGGTCTAAACTCGTGCTCTCTCCTTAATGTGCCCAAAATTACATTTGGGTCACCATCGTTAAAATGAATTTAGAGACCATTCATAGAATTTAATTTTAGATGAATGTACCTTTGAATAGAGAAAACATATAGCGAAATTTTGGCCAAAATGCGCTTAATTTCAGTCTGTTCAATGATTAGCGAAACTCTTTCCCCCAAGAAACCGAAACGGGAAAAAAATCACCAAAATCTCAATAATATTTCGCAAAATATCACCGAGAAAAGCAATATATCGCCAATACATTGCATATTCTCCCCAAAATAGTGTAATTTTTAAAATTACTTCATATGTCATGTCAGTTTCAATTTTAATTATTAATATTATTTGAAAACGAACCTCTTTTCACCTTCTCATGGTTCAAAATTTCATTTAAATTTTTTGATAAAAATGCATTTTGATTTGATGGACTTGGTAATGGAGGTAATATCCTAGTCCCCAATGTTCATGTGATGTTATATATTAATATACATCACATGAACATAAGTAGTGAATTGTCTAATCAAATCTTTTAAAATACACTTGAGGACACAGTTAATGTACCAATCTATCATTCAAGTTGAAAACCCATGTTTGAAAAACTAAAAGTAATAAAACAAAGGACAAAAGGGCTAACTGGGCAATATTATAGGGGAAATATTGCCCGAAATATCGGCCAAATTTGCTAGTTTGCCGGGTTCACCAGGGGCCGAACTGACGAATTTCACTAACAGTTCACATCTTGCCTTTGAGAGAGAATTTGTCTTCGATTTGTCTTCTTTTCATTGGTGGTCTTATATTTTTGTGATATTTTTTGACTAAAAGAACACGAGATGTGTTTTTTCTTCTTCTTTTTTTTTGATAAAAATCGATTTGTATTAAAATTAATAACGGGAAAAAACATATTATGTAGAACAAATCTCATCCCTAAATATGATTTTTTGGGAGATGGGATTATGCAGCCAAAGGGTCATTGAAAGACAACACAAATGATGATCTCCACTATTAATCTTGAATGATGATACAAGGAAATGGTAAAACTTGGGGACTCACTCGACCCAATGTGGGGATTGACTCAATCCTAGAGAATTAACTCAACTCTTCAACACAAGTGTGCACAAGCAAAAACTATCTTCCAAAATAATGACCTTATATATATATATATATATATATATATATATATTATATATATATATATATATATATATATATATATATATATAATGGAGAGACAAAGGGGGGGGGGGGGGAGAGAGAGATGTTAGAGATTGAGGGAAGAGGAATGGGGGTTGAACGATCAAGAGCATTAATTGCTTGAGCATTTGGGCTTGGGCTTCATCATCCTCCCCCACTTAAGAAGAACTCGTCCTCGAGTTTGGATAACCATAATATGAGTAGAGATCCGAGATGTTAAAAATATGAGTAATATTCATGCCTTTGGATAGCTCAATATGGTAAGCATTAGGTCCTATTTTCTTAAGGATTCGACAAGGACCAATATTTTTTTGCTTGAGTTTGTTGTATGTACCACTTGAAAATCTCTCTTTTCACAAATATACCATCACCAAGTCATCCTCTTCAAATTCCACATAACGTCGGTGAATATCGGCATCTTCTTTATATTGATTATTGGCTCTTTGGAGTTGGCTTGAATTTGCTCTTGGATTTCATGAATTTGATTTGCAAGTTCTTCTGTTTCTGAATTTCTCTTATTAGGATTCGGAATTAGAACATGGCATAAAATGTGACTTGGGCTTCATCCATACACTATCTCGAAGAAACATTTTTTAGTGGATCAACACTTCAAACTATCGTAGACAAACTTCGTTTGTGGTAGAATCAATTTCCATCGATGAGTATGGTCACCTATAAAACAACGAAGCAAATCACCAAGTGAGCTATTCACAACCTCAAATCGGTTTGTAGATGATAAGCACTTGAAAATTGTAGTTTAGTGCCCATAAGTCTCCACAAGATTATCCAAAAATGCTCACAAACCGAGTGTCACAATCCGAGGTAATTGTCCCAGGAATACTATATAGCTTCATTATTTCTTTGAAAATTAGTCTCACGACATTTGAAACATCGGTGGTATTATTGCAAGGAATGAAATGAAACATTTTTTAAAACCTATCTACCACAACAAAAATAAAATCAAAACCTCTTTGAGTTCTTGGGAGTCCTACAATAAAGTCCATGCTCAAGTCTTTCCAAGGTGATTTGTTACAGGTAATGGTTGATAGAGTCCATGACTTTGAACCTTTCCTTTAACCCTTTGGCAAACTAAATGTTGCTTAATATATCTTTTAACATCATGCTTTAACTTGGGCAACGGTCTTCAACCAATATTAAAAGTTTTGTCTCTTCCAAAATGGCCTCCTAAACCACTACCATGCAGTTTGGAGATGACATATAGTCTTAAAAATCCATTTGGTAGACAAAGTTGATTTATTTTAAACAAATATCCGGAAAAAAAATGTTGAAATTATCACTTTTATTATTTTTACATTCTTCCCAAATTTTTGCAAAATATGGGTAATTTTTATAGTTTTTTGATAAAATATCAAATCTAATGATTTCACAAGACAATGTAATGAGAAGACAATGTTTACAACTAAGAGCTTCAACAACATTATTCTTTGTACTAGATTTATGATGAATTACGAAATTAAATTCGAGAATGTGTGAAACCCATTTTGAATGTCTTGAATTCAATTTCTTTTGAGAATTCAAGAATTTTAGAGTCTCATGGTTGGTATACAAGACAAAATTCTTTGTGAATCAAATAATGATGGTTAGTCAAGCGGTTAAAAATCCGCCCTCCCACAGGGTGATCTTGGGTTCGCACCCACTCGGCGGTGTGTATTAGTAATTTAGTTATCACCCAATAGTAAAAGCTACCTTTCCCCCCAAAAAAAAAAAATTTGATTCAAAAATCGCAAAGCTTGTACAATGGCATAATATTTAAAGTCATAAGTACAGTAGCGTCTTTTGGCATCATTAAATTTTTCACTAAAATAAGCAATGGGGCGATCCTTCTTTTGGCATCATTAAATTTTTCACTAAAATAAGCAATGGGGCGATCCTTCTAACTTAAAACAGTTCTAATGCCTTTATGTGAAGCATCATATTCAACCTCAAATACTTCATCAAAGTTACCCAAAGCAAGAATTGGAGCCTCGGTTAAATTTGTTTAATTAGCTTAAAACTTTTATTAGCATCTTAAGTCCATATAAAATATTTATATTTTAGGCAATCGGTTACCAAAGCAATAATAGTACTAAAATTTTTCACAAATCGTCAGTAGAATGTAGCTAAAGGTACTTGGTGCATTGGATAAGCCAATGGCATCACAAGTCATTCATAAATTTTCTCCCATATCTTGAAAGCAGTTTTTCATTCATCACTCAATTGGATGTGAATTACCACTTTTAAGATCAAATTTAGAAAATATTTTTGTATCATGCAACGTATCAAGCATATCATCTAATAGGGGGATGACAAACTTATATTTAAACCATATAATTTTACAATAATATTTTTTTCATAATTTTATTTATTGTTCTAATATCAACAAACATCCTCCAAAATTTTATCTTTATTTAGAGTAAGTAGACTGTGAATGACACATGGGCTTAAACTCTCTTGAATAAACCATTTTTTTTTAATAACTCTCCGACTTGCCTTGTAACTCAGCATGCTCGATTAGATTTATTATTTAATGTAGTAAATTTGTTAAGGTGGCATCTGACACCATATTAATTTGTTGTTTGATGTTATGCATTGATGGCAACTTGTCTAGAGCCCTTCTATATACTTAGAAATGTTTATTTTCTTCTCTATTTCACATACTTATTATCCAATAAGTGCATATGCCATAGAATTATTTTCATTGCAAGCTTGTTCAAAAAGTTTCAAAGATTATTTAAAATTTTCTATCAAATTGTTAATGTCTATCAAGTAAAATATGACAAGCATCCATAGGCAATACATCACACCATATTTCATCAAAATAAGTACCAATAGATAATTTAATCAAACACATTTTTCTAATGAAGACTTCACCTCCTCCCCTTTTAAACCAAGAGATGTGATAAGGATTGAAATTTTATCATAAGTCAAATTCAAACTTTCAACAATTTCTTTAGAAACCACATTTTCACAACTTTCGAAATTAATTAATACTAGATTTTTTTTTCTTTCAAAAACAATGCAATAAATATAAAAAAATTATTGTTTCTGAGCCATAGGTCATCTTCTAAACTCTTAGGTGTGGTCAAAACATGCCTAATAACTAGGTTTTTAGCCTCACTATTGGGATCACAATACACCTGAAGGATGATATCTTCTTGGTGATTTTCATAGGCAATTTCATTATCATCTTCAATTAATTTGATTCACTTTTCTTTCTTTTTAGTTGGATAAGAAAATGAAAAATGACCGACATCCCCCCATCGATAATATGTATTAGAAATTTTCTTACCTTTGTTTTGGTCTTTGGCTATAGGTTTTAGCTTTTCGTCAGTCTAAGCTTTGATTAGTCCTTTGCAATAATTTTAACTCTCAGAGTAATACTGGGAGCCTTCTCAATCTGCATAAAAGAATTCATTTTCAATTTTTCTTTGGTTTTGAGGGTTTTTTTTGGTGAGTTTCATCAATTGTGTTCAAATGATATAAAAAAATCTCATATTGAATAGAAAGTTTTAGACCACTAACATATTTACCCACTAATTAGTCATCAATTTCTTATAATTTAAGACTATATAAATATTTGAAAAATTCTTCATTGTAATCATTCACACTTCAATCATTTCCTTGTTGAAGATAGTGAAAATTTTCATATAAATTTGAGAGAAATTAAGAAAGAGATATTTTTCGTCTAATTTTCTTTCATATCCCCCCAATTGTTAATTGGGCGGAGTCTGCTCTTTTCTCGACTATATTGAAATTGTTGCTATTAAATCAAGGCATGACCCCTAAGTATCTGTGGATGTGCTTGTTGGGGTTGAATGGATGTAGAACTTGAAGAACCATCATGATCCTCACTTCGGCGTTTATCTGGGATGTGAAAAGTTTGGTTCACATCTATTGTAGAATTTGTTTGGTGAGTGTTAGAAACCATTTGTTGCGTCATTTGTTGGAGATTTTGATTTGCTTCCTTCAGTTGATTCATCTCATCTTATAATGCAATTTTTAGCATTGTTGACATACAGACATTCTCCCTTCTTAGCATAATGCTTCCAAATTAAACCTTGCTCTGATGCTAATTGATGTAGCCAAGGGGTCCACCATTGAAAGACAATACAAATGATGATCTTCATCATTAATCTTAAATGATGATACAAGAAAATGGAAAAACTTAGGGATTCGCTCGACCCAAGGTGGAGATTTTCTCAACCCTAGAGAATTCACTCAACTCTTCAACACAAGTGTGCATAAGCAAAAATTATCTTCCAAAATAATAACCTCCTTCCATCATGGGATTATATATAGAATGAAGATTAGGAGAGAGAGAGAGAGAGAGAGAGAGAGAGAGAGAGAGAGAGAGAGAGAGAGAGAGAGAGAGAGAGAGAGAGAGAGAGAGAGAGAGAGTGAGTGTGTGTCACACCCCACCCGTCGGTCTTGGTTATCCGCCGGACAACCTGTGGGAGTGATCCGTCACAGGATTCACGGTTTTAGTCTATCAACAATATTAAATACAAATAAAGATAATCAAGAGCAATAAACGTTCAATAAATGAATTAAAGAATTACAGGAGTCCAAATACTCCAATAACAATAATAAATGAGAGAATAATGAATAAAATGAATACGAGTTCAGCGGAAGCAATCAAAAGAATTATATCAGTTTCTTTCTAGTTTCCTTTTCTAAGGCTATAAATTTAGACTCAAGTTTATCAAGATGAGGAGTCCTCAAGTTCTTCTCCATTCTCTGATTGAATTGTTTAACCATTTTTCATCTATGACCATCAATAGGTGCGATAAGCGCACTCCATGCACCCGCAGGAGCTCCTGCACAGGCTATCTCCATTTCCCACTGCCGGTGCCACATCCTCTTCATACGGGATGGTTCCTTCATAGGAAACCAATCCATCTTCCTGTACAATTCCTTCTTCTGTGCAGGCTAATAAACATATACAAAATAAAGGAGTGAGTTCTAGAGAACTCAGTAAGAACAATTACAATTCCCATCAAATATCCAACAAAGCATAAATGCATAAATGACATGAATGAGTGCAAGGTATAAATGATACTATGATTTCTAACTATGCAGGTCTCTAACAGCTGACATGCTTTAAGTTATACACCAGCTCTCCTCTGGGTAAGTCTAGTCACTCTGATTCGGCAAGGACTGGTTACCTCTGTAGGGATCCTGGGCAAAAAGGGAAAGTCCACACCTAGCTCTCAAACCATGGTTGGGGTTAAGTCAACACTCTCTCACCACGACCATTGGTAATGAGTACTGGCGCATGTCGGGGTTTCTAATCCAATGCAAGGTCATATTGGTAACATGTCTACATGAAGTCCAGATACATTCCCTATGGCACCAACCAAATCGGTTCAGTATCCTTCGCAACCTAGGAATGAGAATCCTCACGGACTGGCTACCGCTGTTGGACTCCACTCCTTAACCCTATGGTCATCCACATATTATTGGGGCGGATGCTCTCATGACTCCTCACGACACCCGGTCCGTTCCTTGGACGTCCATGAGCCCAACCCTAACATATGCAACCCTACCATTTATATGATTAACAGTGGACCAACATCACATCACTGTCATCACGGGTCACTCGGTTTCAATCCCCCTACCGAAAGGGTAGTAGCATGTGGGGTACCTAGCCATGCAATTCTAGACTCTACCTAATAATGTCATCAAACAATCATGACAAGTCTTTGGAGACATCAGCAGGCATGTGTCCCATTCCACAGCCTTCTAATATCCCAAGCTAAGATATCCCAAAGGAATACCTCATCCATCAGAACCATATACTAACCATCATCAGTACATAACATTCATAATCAACAATGTATATATGTAAACAAGACAAACAGCAGTAATATAACAAGATTAATATATAAGACATGACTACAACAGCATATATTCTAACAGACACTGGACTAGCTAGCATGTTCAAGTCTATTCAAAAGATAGAATTGAATGTCCTTACCTGCATATAAATAAACTGTCCGTAAAAAGAGATCCGTTAACTATTACAAGACTTTCTTTTCAAATGGAGTATACCTAAACACAGGGTTACAATAATATATAAGTTAATTGAATCAAGGTGGATCAAAACCAAAAGTCAATTGGTCACTGTTTACCAGCCGATCGCTCGGGCTGGTCGCTTAGGTTGAGCGACCGCCACTAGTGACTGCCCCAAAAACAGAGAGTTTCAATCCGAAACTCAGGCTTCTGATCATCCGTTTTCAATCCGGATTTCGAGTGATCATGACCTAAATCTCGAATCTAACACTCTTATAGCCAAAGGGTGAAGGAATCCTAACAATTACCATCATTGGGTTACCCAGAGCTCTTCCCTTGATTGGATTATCCTTTTCACGAAAGCAGAGTTTCGTTTTCGGATGAATCACCTCAAGTAGATTGGAAAGAGAGTCACAATTGATCAAAAGGGTAAACACAATGATGAGGGGATGGGTTAACACGAAATTGAAAGACAAAGGAGATAAAGAATGAAGGGTGAATTCATTACCTCACTTCGGAACACCAGAAAAAGGGAAAGATTGATCTCCAGATCACTGCCAGCACTTCAGATCCACTTTCGGCACTTCTCCGCAGCCGTCTAACCTCCAAAATTAGTAACCATGAATAAAATATTCGTTACTTGGACGTAGGGGTGCAAGTTTGGCCATGGCAGCCCTGACCCGCCCTAAGCCCGCCCTAAGCCCGAATAGAGCTTGGGCTTAAGATTTTGGCCCTAAGGGCGGGTTAGGGCCAAAATATTCTGGCCCTGAACTAGGGCCAAGGGCGGGCCTGGGATTACTCTCTGGCCCGCCCAGCCCATCCCAGCCCGTCCCTGATTTTTGGCCCTGACCCAGGCCCTGATTTTGGCCCTAATATTGGCCCTGATTTTGGCCCTGATCTTGGCCCTGACCCAGGTCCCGATTTTGGCCGTGACCCGTGCCCCGATCCCGGCCCCGATTTTGGCCCTGATCCTGGCCTTGATTTTGGCCCTGATCTTGGCCCTGGTATTAGCCCTGATCCAGACCCTGATCCTGGCCCTGATTTGAGTCTAAAGACTCTGGACCCTCCACCCACATGGAGAGGAATTAATTGTAATACATATGGGTGGATACTTGACACGTGTCAAATTTTAGAAACATGATCATGTTTTGTAGAAAATTAATAAAAATAAATTATAACCTCATTACGAATGTAATAAGCATCTATTTGATTTTGGCCCTGATCCTGACCCTAATTTTGGTTCTAATCTTAATATTTATTTGACGATGATCATGTACTACAGTACTAGATTTTTACCCTGATCTTCATACTAACATTGATATGACTCTTGATTTTGACATTTAGTCACTTTGATCATATTAGACTATAAATTCACTTTTTATATTATTTTAAGGTAATTTTTATTTTTCCAACAAAGTCATTTTTAGTTCAATAAAATATTGATTTTTTTTTTGACTTAGGCGAGATAATATATTATAAATAATAAAAACTATTACATAAAGAATTAATATCTAACAAATCTATACCCCAAGTTCTCATCATGAATATCTAACAAATCTACTGTGATATTTCAAAAAAATTTATTAAAAACATATAGCTATGTTTGTAACTAAAACATCATTTTCTTTAACTATGAAAAAAATGCATTTTTTTGTTGAATACTAAATTATCGTCGATTTACTTGTTAACAAGGTTTTGAATATGAATTTTTTTGTATTGAATAAAGATATCAATTTATTGAACAGTTGTGAATGAAAACATACCTACCAACGGCTTAAGTTCTTGACTTTGAAGATAAAATTTTCATTTATCATATTCCTTTTGAATTATGAATCTCCGATGTTTCTAAGTTTACAAAAAGAGTTTGTGTGACATTCTCTATAATTGACTTGACTTTCAAATATGCCTAAAAAACCAAAGGAAAAGGCAAAATAAAAGAGAGAGAGAGAGAGAGAGAGAGAGAGAGAGAGAGAGAGAGAGAGAGAGAGAGAGAGAGAGAGAGAGAGAGAGAGAGAGAGAGAGAGAGAGAGAGAGAGAGAGAGAGAGAGAGAGAGAGAGAGAAACTTGGGGGAAAGACAAATTGGAAATTTGGAATGAAGTGACCATTGTCTTAGAAGTTAGAAATTAATTGAGAATTGAGATAAATCTTTTTCTTTTTCCCTTCGAGCTTACATATAATAACCATAATTTTCATCGAATAGCAAATTAAAAAAACCCTCGAAATTTGGATTTCTCTATTTCTCTAAATCTAAATGGGTATAAATAGTTAAATACCTATTGAATATAAGTTTTGGATTATTTGATGACATCTTTACTATTTTATTTTCCAGAACTGAGTTTGAAATTTAAGAATTTAATTACTTTAATATGTATTTTAATTACTACTTGTCTTACATTTGACGACCAAAGATATGGCCAATTAAAGCTAGGGACAAGGCCAATTAGGGCCTGGGCCAATCAGGGTCAGGGCCAATCAGGGCCAATCAGGGTCAGAGCCAATCAGGGACAGGGACAGGGCCAATTAGGGCCAATCAGGGACAGGGCCAATCAAGGCCAACCCATCCCGACCCGGCCCAATTAGGGCCAAATAGGGCGGGAATGGGCTTGGCTTGGCCCTGTAGGGCTTAGGGCCAGGGAAAATAATCATTGGCCCTGAACTAGGGCCAAGGCGGGAATGGGCTCAAATTATACCAGATAGGGCTGGGCTTGGGATTGCAAAAGCCCGGCCCAGCCCGGCCCAGTTGCAGCCCTACTTGGACGAGGGTTACCTTTTATAGAAGTCAGGGGGAAAAATAGGGCAAAACCCCGAAAACAGACCGGGCGGTCGCTCCAGGTGGTCGCTTGGTTTGATCGACCGCCACTAGCAACCGCCCCCATGTAATTTGCCATACAAGGGTGCTTTTGTTAGGGGGTTGATATCCAAGTACAACCTAGCCCTAAAGAAGAGATGGGGGAGATCTTACCTTCATCCCGGACTTCTCCAAACAACACTTGTCTTCCAGAAGACCAACTATCAAGCAAGGCAGGCTCTTCAGACAGAGGATCCAGATCCATGGGTTTAGGGTATGAATCATGGACTTCTATCCGAACACTCCACAAACTTACCCAATTAGACCTTCGGGTTCTTGGACCTGCAATACGGATCTCGGGTTAGAAATACGGGGGTTGTTACGGAGAGAGAGAGAGAGAGAGAGAGAGAGAGAGAGAGAGAGAGAGAGAGAGAGAGAGAGAGAGAGAGAGAGAGAGAGAGAGAGAGAGAGAGAGAGAGAGACATTAGAGGGGGAGAGAAGAGGGGTGGGTGTTGAATGGTCGCCGTTTGGGCTTGGGCTTCATTATAGGGGGGTCTTACTGTTTAAAATTGTATTCAAATTAAATGAGTGCAACTATTTTTCCCACAGTCAATGATGGATGGATGTATGTGTTCATCCAATATAGATTATATATTTATATTATTGATATTCTTTTATATTTAGATTCAATATTCAAATGTGTTGAGCAAAGTGTGTCCTTGTAATTTTTTATTTATTTTGAAGAAAGATAATTGAATATTATTGATATAGGAACTAAAAATTTGAAAAATGACATAAGATAATAGACTTTCCCCCTCATATCGTACTGAGCTAAGTCAAATGGTGTAGGAGGTATGGAGTCACTACTAAACTAAATCTCCCCCTATTCATTTAAGAAGCTCATGAGTTGATCAACACAAGTACTAGTTTCCCTAAACCGATATAGAAATTGACACACTAAAAAGAAACTGGAAGCCTCTTGAATTTCTTCTTTCATCTCAGCTGCTCTCTGTAAGATAACAAATTTCCCTAACAACATCGTGATAACAAATATTGACAAGCAGACTTGGCTATGTTGGAACCCCAGGGACTGAGTACAAGTAACACATCTTTTAATTGCAAAAAACTCGATTAAGATATATTATCTTAACGTGCAATACCTACTATTGCAAGGATGACAGTCCCCATTGCATCATGGTAGGTTACGCAATATTCTCCAATCTTGCCTCTAATGAATCTATCAAAGCGCATTGATAGCCACCTCAATGGTGTTTTTTTCCCATGTTATTGCCTTCATCACCTGAAGTTTGAATAGAGATTTAAATTTTATCAATAGAAGAAGCTGCAAGTGATTGGTAATCATAATAAGGGTGCTCTTCATGTTGAAAACCCAAAATTGGACAATTAAAGTTGAATGTTGCTTAATATTGGAGTGGTATAGTTATTGTACATGTGTGATCTTAACTATAGGATACACGATGGACACACAATATAAAGAGACAATAATACCTTCATAAATGGTCTAATCCAATATTTTTCTTAATATTGTGGATGTGTGGATAATATCTCCACATACCGATTAGATTTAGTTACTTGATTGTAGTTAAACCATTCAGTTGTAAATATCCACTTAAGTCCTTGTAAGGCAGAGCCAAGATTTAACATTAGGGTGGGGGGGGGGGGGGGGGAGAGGAGGGAGGTAAATATTGAAATTTCATACAGAACACAATAATTTTTCTACCCATTGTTTGATATTTCACATACTGAAAGAGGGCTAGAGGGGGAAATTTCAAAAAATAGCCTAATTGCTAGAATTTTACGCATGGAAAGAGGGTCAAAGGAAAATTTTCAAAAACTTAGGAAGGGGATGGGGAAATTTCAAAAAATTGGGCAGGGGGGTCGTCAGGGTCCCCCTAGCTCTAGGGTAGCTCTGCGCCTACCTCTTTGGTTTCATTTACTACCTCTATACCATTGCACCAAAAATATATCCATGCTAGTAGTTTAATTGGATCACTAGGTTGTCGCACTACTACAATAGATACATGCCCTATGTCAACACCTTAGCTTACTTTTTATAATTTCAATAGAAATTGACAAACTCGTTATGTTTTACTGGTGATGGGCCAATGGTCGCAAAATTTAATAACAAATTGACAATTTTGCACCAATGCCTTCATCTAACTTAATTTTGCCCCATTTAAAGTAAAAAGAAACCAACAATGAGAGAAATCCATTATAATCCATTTGTTTGCTTGAATAAAATAGGGTGGATGAAAAAGAGTAAGAAAAATGTATTATTTTCAATGAAATTCCTAAAGCTTACTTTGTTTGTGAGGCGAGAATTGAATAGACAATATACCTTAAATTAAGGATATTGTCTAGTAATGTGTCACTTAACTTTTCTTGCCCCATGCTTAAAAAAAGTTTTGACCTTAAAACAATGACACCTCACTTTATGTTTAAAAAGCACTAAGACCCCAAAATTAGATTTTTATTGTATATAATTTGTCAAATTTATCATTCAAAAAAGTTAAATCACTGTTTATTTTTCAAAATATTCCTATAATAAACGATTGTCGAAAGGTTTTCAGTGATAAATTGGACAAATATATCCAATAAAAATCCAAGTTTGGGGTCTCCGACCCCCTTTAAACATAAAGTGGGGTGTCGATCTTTTAAGGCCTCCATTTTGAGGTGCCAGTGCAATTTGCTCAAAACTTAAATAAGTTTGTGGAACCCACATTTCATGTTTTTCCTCTCTTGTTCATTTTTTTCATATTCTCCTATTCCACTATAAGTGGGTCACACCTTTCTATCTTTCACACTTTTTTTCTTGCAAACAAATGGTCCCTTAGGCATCGTTTGTTTGTTGAATTTAAAGTGAGGTGGGAAAGATAAATGGGAAAAGTCAATTTTTTCATAAAATCCCAAAGTATGGCTTATTTAGTTCAATAAGGTAGAAAACTAGATTTGTCATGCTACTTTTTCCACCATATCTCTTTTCAAAGTATCACATATTTAGTGGGATTTTGAGAAAAAATTGAGGAAAACAACAAAAGTGGTGTTTACATTAGAAATTTTTTCAAAAAATCTTTTCATTTTTTTTTCCTTATTCTCCCATCAAAATGAGTCCCACGTGTTTATTTTTTCACCTTACTTCTGCAAACAAATGGTGCCTTAAGGTTTTAGCATAGTCAGTATGGATCTTAATGATGATAAAGATCTATTGTAGGACTTTAACAGAATGATCTTCACTAGTAGCTTTGTAAAGTGCTACAAATTTGAATTGGTCGCAATGGTCATTTGCAACTTCATACATGCACATTTTTTACGTTGTCGTCATGATTTTTTACCAACAATTATCATGTTAAAAGAGCCATTGTGGGGGAGTTTATAGCTTGTTGTTTGCATATTTCATAGCAAAACAATTAATGAAGACAAATGGATACTTGGGAGTTTTTTTTATTTTATTTTATTTTTATTTTATTTATTTGTAACGGGGTTTAACGGGCTGGTTCGGGTTGATTTCAAGCCAAACGGTTCGAGCTATCGGGCCACACACGGGCTGGCCTGGCCCAGCCTGGCTAGAGCCAATGAGGCTGAGGTTGTTTAGCCCAAACACAACCCATTAAAGCTTTGGTTTGGGTCATAATGGGCCGGTTTGGGCCGATTTTAGCAGTTCGGGTTAGGTTTTGAGACCCTTACCATGATTTGGTTGGACTAGAGTTCAAGCCAAATTCGTGTTGCACATTGGTTTGTATCATACTACATGAGTGCTTAATTTTTCCCAAAGGTAAATAATAGAGGTGTTTTCTATATATAAACCAAATAATTAGCTTTCCACTATCGGATGTGGGACTAAAGTTCCCACCACAAAAAATCAGAAGATGAAAAAGCAATAAAATAAAATATATTTATATTAAAATAATATACATACACAATTCTAAAATTTAAAAATTTCCAACAATCCCCACAATGGTTACAATTTCAAATACAAAGAATAAAGATCCAGACAACATTGAACAAATTAGACCCAATAGGACATTTGGTTTTAGATGTCTTCTGAACCTAAATTTAGACTAAATTTTATGACGTGAACTATAGAATATTGGTGAAGTCAGACTTCCTGAACTTATCTTCTTCAATGTAGTTGGCTACTCCACCATTCATATCCAATCGATTGACCTTCTAGACAAACCTTTTATAAAAGTAAAAGTAGACATTTTTATTGGCCTTGTTTCGAATCTTAATCTCAAAGATATTTAAGAAATTTTTCTTGTCTGGGATTTCTAAGGGAAGGAAGTCTCATGACTCTAAGTTTTAAACATTTTCCACACAATATTAGGTTTTTACATGAAGATAATTGAAGGGAAGAAGATAGAGGAGAAGAAAATGAAAAACATTAGTAAGAGAATAGAAGAGGAGAAAGTTGTTCCAAAGAGTAGAGGAAGAGTAACACTAGGTCAAACACATGGTTTTTTCCTGTCAAGGGAAATTTTGTTTTTTCAAAAATTTATGTTGCTTACATTAGTATTTAACTTTGATTTCCACAAATAGTTTTAGATCAATAAATTCGATAACTCATAGGTTAGTAATAATTTTAAGGTACTTGAGTAAATGGCGCTAAAAAGTTTCATAATGGGAAAAAATGAAAAACACACTCAAACAACGCCACTATGAGTCTGAAACTATACGATGGGATAGGCCCACATGGAGCCCATAGAGATTTTACGTTGAGGTAAAGCCCCCCCTACAAATATTAAATTAAAAAATAATAGTAAATTTTGAAGTCCCCCATGTGGGGCCTACGACTTATTTTGTGGTTCAAGACCATCGGATGACGAGGTGATGCTAACTTCACCACAGCAGCACGCCTTTGCATTGGGAATGGCCGCCTCTTAACCAAGGTTCGAAATCTCGTTTGATTTCGTCGGTTTGGTACCTGGCGAACCGACGAAATTTCGAATCGCCGATAATACAAAACATATATATGCAACAGGTATGTAAATGCTACAAAACATCAGTAGTCAATTCATGTACCTCCAGGCTGCAAAATGCCAGTAGAAATTTGAAAAAATAATAAAATAATTTAACTTGTCAAATCATGTAGTGATGTTTACAGTTTGTTTTTATTTTTTTTATTTTTACAATCCAAGGTTTAACAAGAGCCACTTATCTGGCTCAAATTTTAAAAAATAGCTCAGTCATAAATATAAAAAATGTGATAAATAACGATAAATACCGAAAAATAGCGAAATATCGCCAAGAAATTGGCGATGTCTCACATATGTCGGTTTCAGGGTGGGGATCGTTTCGCTACTTGCCAAATTTCGGCGATAAGTTGTTCCTTGAGTGCACCCCATATTACAGAATTAGGCTTGAAGGGCAAAGCCATAATAAGAGATTTAGCCTCTTGTAACGTTCCAGCTCGTGCCAATATATCAACCATGCAGGTATAATGCTCAACTGTGGCCTTGATCAGGTGTCTGTGAATCATGTCATTGAAGTATAAATAACCTTCACTCACTAAGCCACTTTGATTGCATCCACTTAAAACACCAATAAGGTGATATGGTTTGGCACAACGGCTATTGACCTTGACTGCACCAACTCATGAAATAGGTCTAAAGCTTTCCTACCTTCAGCGTTCTGTGCATATCCACATATCATTCCATTCCACAGAACAATATCCATTTTAGGCATGCTTCGAAAGACCCTCAATGCATCATCCATCTCACCACACTTCGAGTACATATCTACAATTGCACTTCCAACAACCATATCAGTATCCAAACCTAACATCAAAGCAAGGCCATGAAATTTTCTTCCCCTTGCAAATGCATTTGTGCTTGCACAAGCATTAAGGATGCCACCAAAGGTGAAAGAATTAGGCTTCACATCAGTTGATCGCATTTTATCAAACAATGATACTGCATCCTCCTGGTGTCCACTTTGTGAAAGCCCAACAATCATTGCAGTCCAAGAAACCACGTCTTGCATAGGCATCTCCTCAAATAACTGGGTGGCGGAAGCAATAAATCAACACTTGGAGTACAAGTTCACCAATGCATTGTTAGTGAAGCTATCACAACCAAACCCAGATTGAATAATCAATGAATGCAACTCCCTTGCTTCAAAAACTCGCAAGCGACATGCAAATTCATTCAAAATTATTGAATATGTAAACTCATCAGCTTGAACCCCATCTGTAATAAGTTGTTGAAACGACTTTAAACTAATCTCACCCATTCCAAGTTTAGAATAACTATAAAGCAAAGTATTCCAAGAGACCAAATCTCTATTAGGCATTTCATCAAACACTTTCTTTGCATTCTCCAATTCTCCCGCATCTGTGTACATTCTTAGAAGATTAGTGCCAACAAAAACATCAGAACACCAACCAAACTCAAGAATCTGAGCATGAACCTGCCGCCCAATACCCACATCAAAACATGGGATTACAATTGTAAAAGTGAAATCATCAGGCCTAGTAGAGCTACAATGCATTTTGACGAAATGGGTAATGGCTTCCTCAGTTCTTTGGTTTTGGATGCAACCAGAGATGATGATATTCCATGATCTACAGTCAGGTTGGGGTGTGGTTGAGAAGAGTTTGAGAGCTTCATCAATTAACTGAGATTTGATGTACCCTGATAAGAGAGTGTTGTAAGATACAGGGTTGGGTTGTGGCATGTGGCAAAGGAGCTTGTTTGCTTCAGAGAGAGCACCAGCTTCGGAATAAGCTTGCAGAAGAAGGTTGCAGCGGTAGACATAGTTTTGGAGACCTGATTTCAAAAGAGATGCATGGAGTGCTTGAGCTTTGAGCATGTATAAACAAGAGTTGACTGCAAAAACAGCCAAGTGAAACCTTTCGTTCCACCTATAGTAAAAGCGGGTCGGTTTGCTTCAAACGGGGGGGTTTTATTGGGTTCGGTCCCCCGGTGGGGGGGCCTTTTGGGGGGGGGGGTGGGACGGGGTTTGGGGGTCGTGCCCGGGTTGGGTTTGGTTGTGTTTTTGGGTGCTCCTCGATCAATCAACCTCTCACTCCTGAAAGAAAACAGAATCACAGTAAGAAACGGAGCCGATCGTCTTGATCGGCGTCTCGTCTCCGACGATCTAGTCAGTATGGTGTCGATGGTGTTCACAGAGCTCTCTCTGGAGCTTCTGGAATGCTAGTAATGGAGTTCAATCAGAGTGAGCTTAGAGTTTTGGTTGATTCCAGAGACTTACCTTCTCACGGATCTTCCCTCGCTTTTATACTGGCTTTCCCGCTTATAATACTCTTTAAATCATGGCCATCAGATCATTGCTCCTCTTTGGACGTCTTCGATCATCTTAGCTTTATCTCTCAATTGAACCCGATTGAGATTGGTTTGACCGGTACAAACCGGCAATGGATATATTAGTTACAACATAAGCCCCCAAGCCTGCTGATCAGGTCGAACTTGTATGAGACTCTGGTCAGGAGGTTTTATCCTTTTCATAAAAAACACACAGCATTTCTTGTCCCAAGCTATTATGCCTTTTCCCCAGGTAATTCTCGGTTTCTTCAAAACCTTGATGACGAGTTACCGCATCATATCATCATTATCTTGAAAATCTGCTTGTAATTATATCTCTCATGAGATCATGTCCTTCGTATTGGTTGAAATTATATTACTGTATTCAGCCCCCAAATTATCTTAAAACCGGCTGAAATCACTGTCTTGTCAGATCTTTTCTGAATTTTCAAATATAACTTTTTAACTGACTTCGTCTTTTTCCCATGCATTGCCATCATATTGTTCCCTTGCCTTTTCACACATCATCTTCATTTTTTTCAACTGTTGTTTTTCATGCGTTAGCCGATTAATCCCACGCGTCGGTTACGAAAGGTAATGACCATTGATTTTGGACCATCGTGTATTCCCCCTCCTTTCAAGAAATCCTCTCTCATTCTTTATATATATCATCAACCTGTCGCTTTTCCTTTCCGTACTCTGTTCTTCTTCGCGAACACCAACATACCTATCTCGCTAACTTCTTTATTACTCCTTTTCAGATTTTACCTTTTCAATTCCCTTCTTCTTCCTTCCTTATCTCCGCCATGGATCCGCTTCCAATCCTTCGAGTACCAAGTATCTCTTCCCAACCCGATATATCTTCAAACAGAAAGCAAATGAAAAATGTGTCCGGTGCTTCTTCCTCTTCTCAACATAATCCTTCGATTGGAAACCGGTCCCCGTATGCTCATGACGAAGCCATCCTTCCTTATACTCCCGTCAACATGTCCAGAGAAAAAATGGACCCAAAGCATGCCGATCCCGAATGGTATCCCACTAAAATAAAGAAATCCCACCCGGATTCTTACTTGGAAAGTTACCATTTTCCTTCGATGCTAGAGTATGGGTTCCCGACTCCTCCGACCGTCCTTACTCGGTTGATCCCGGTGTTATCACCATCTACTTTGATCACCTTGATTCAGGTTTTAGAATCCCGCCGATTCCCGTAGTTCAATCTTTATTGGACTATTATCATGTCTGTCCTTCTCGCCTTACTCCAAATAGTTGGAGGCCGGTTTATCGTTTTTTTGCGTTTATTCTCCAGATGAATCGTGTCCCGTCTCGTTGATCTCTTCGGAAATTATTACACCTTGAAAGTATCCCGCGAACGCGGATATCTTCATTTTGCCGAAGAACCCGCATTTTGGGTGAACCGGGAAGAGAATCCAAAATTTTCATTGATTCTTCCATTCCCCATGACAATAAGCAATGGCGGGAAAAATACTTCTTCTACGCTATTCCAAATCCAAACTTCCGGTCTCGATGGTGTCTTCATTCCTTGGAATCCTTATCTCCTCTAAAAGTACGTCCTGTGCTTACTGAATATGACCGAATAACCTGGAGAATGATTCCGACTGGAACTCCCATAGATGCGGCCAAGTTGAAGACAGATGCAGGTCTCATTAGTCATGGCCTTTTTCCAGGTAAAGATAATAACTGTTGTATATCTTTCTATCCTTTTGTAATCCTTACTCATTATCATATATTTTTGCCATCAGAAGTAATTGCTCGTCCCATCCTTAATGTTGCTGACTTACGAAGAAGTGTTTCGGAGGAAAAGAAGTCTGATTCTAGGGTTATTAAACCCTCCAAGAAAAGAAAATATACTGCCCGTCATCCTTCGAAGAGAAAAACTGCTAAGAGATATTCCCCTGATCAAGAGAAAACTACCCCGGCTCCAGAAAGTGCCATCAGAGAAGATGTTGATGTGCAAATTGTGAAAACAATTGCAAGTGAAATCCCTGGTCCCAAGATGAGGACCTCCGTAACCTCCAATACACCGAGATGTAGACTTAGGTCTACGGAGTCCGATCTCCGACCAGTGGCCCATCTCGGCTCAAAGAAGAAGAAGAAAAGAAGAAAAGAAATTCATACTGCCCCCATAGAAGTTCCTATTGTTGAAGATAATCCATGTGAAGAAATTCCTCATGATACTTTTGTCTTCCCAGAAAAAATGGTTGAGGACGAAGGTCAAGGTAAGGATTTAGTTGACTATTCTTCTGACCATCTGAAGAAAATTGCTGAAGACATACTAACATATGCTGCAGGTGGTATTATTGAAGAAATAGCCGATCAACTATGTGATGAAAATATTGATGTTCCTGTCTCTCCCTTGGATGTTGTTGCCGAAGATCGTGTAAATGAAATTTCCGCTTCCGTTTTACCTTTATCCATCCCTGTGTTGGATGTTGCTGTCCCAGCTCGACTTCGATGTTCTTGCTCCTCCAGTATACCAATGTTCTTGCTCCTCCAGATACTAATGTTCCCCCTCCTGAGAAAAATGATGAAGATGTTCCTCCTCCTGAGAAAAGTAATGAAGAAGTTCCTCCCTTGGAGGACAATAACCAAAATGTTTCCCATGGAATTCATGAAGTAGTTCTCCCGGAGAATAATCCCGTCCCTCCCGAAGCCCTCGTGGTAATTGTCCCTCATGTTGGGTCATGAAGATCAAGAAAATATCATCATGCAGATCGGTTCAAATGATGCTGCAGTTGAATGTTAATCCCGAGAATATTCTTGAGGTAGCTGATCTCCAACCAGCCCCCGATCAAGTTGATGATACCATGAGCAATGCTGATTCTGGGAATCCTTTCCACCCCGAGTGGTTTTTAAAAGAAAATCACACAACCCGCCACCGTAATTGGGAGGCTGCCAGAGAATGGGGTACAAAAGGCAGAATTCCTCGCGACAAGAAGAATACCGCACGGATGTCCGATTCTCGATCTTTATTCTCATGGGTGGGGGTAAGAATTAGACCTCTCCTTCTTTTTATTTATTTAAAACTAATTCGCTTTTGATCCGATTATTTATATTGTCTTTAATGTATACATATATATTGATTGATAAACAGATGTTTTGGAGCTGCCTTCAATGCATTTTCTCAAGTGTTGGAGAGAGAGAAAACTTTGTCTCGAGAAAATGTTGAACTGATCAAGAAGAACTTCGAATTGGTTAATGAGGTACAGGATCTTCGAAGAAAATTGGGATCTTCGGGAAAGAAAATTAACAAAAATTTGAGTTCAGAGAAATAGATTTGATGAATGATCTTGATAGTTTGCATAATGATTATGAAATTTGCTCGACCATTGTGCTGAATTGCGAGGAAGAAGTTTCTATGTTGAGAGAAGCCGTTTTGAATCATAGGAATGAGCTTTTTCAACTTAAAATGTTAAAGGATGATGCCCTTGACAGGCCAAAATTGCCACAGTGAAAGAGAAGATTTTAAAGGAAAGCCGACCCGAGCCTTGGTCCGGTCACAAAGCATTGAGAAGGAAAAGAATGAACTCCAGGAGAAGTTTGATGAGATTGAGAAGCTGAATATCGCTTTAGAGTTGGCACAAGAATATCATGTGAAAGCCTTCAGTTCAATTCTCGCTGGAGAAGTCTACTTTGGAAGATAAGAATAATGGTTTGGAGTCAAGGCTCAATGAGATGACAGTGGAAAAGGATAATCTCAATGCTTCCTTTAATTTGGTTTCTAAGGAGAAAGAAAACCTTCATGCACTCCTCGGATGAAACTTTAAAATTCAAAACTTTGCCGCATGAAGACTTAGAGGCAGAGAGGAAACAGTTTGAAATTGAAAAGAGAAGAATACAAAATGAGAGCCGATAGTTTTAAACTCGGTTACCTCCTCTATAAAGGAAGTTGGAGATAATCCGACTTTCCTAGGGTTTTGCAAAAATATGGTAAAGGACTGCTTCGACCAAATTTTTTCGGAGATCCTTAAGACTCACCCCGGTTTAGATTTCAAGTTGTTACCTCCGAGTTTCTCCCTTCTAGAACCTTTTTTGATCTTAGGAATTTGAAGCATCCCAATTTCGATTGTTCATCGAAGATGATTCGATAATGATATGAGTGACTCCTCCAGCTCGGCCCGGATCATTACGCGCCATGGTTCGATGATAATGATGATGATAATTTACCCGCTCAAGGAGATGAAGATATTGCTGCTAATGATGCTTGTTGATGTTGATCCGTCCGATAATGCTACAGATGTTGATCCATCTACAAAATCACACATATGAAGAAAACACTCTTTTTGCTTTATGGACTTACCTTTTTCTTTCTTGCCTACCTCTTTTGCATATGAGGGTTTTTCTTTTTTTTTTTTACTTGTCCAACTTTTATGTGAATGAAATTTTCTTCCCTCCTTCTATTGTGATTATTTTTATATTATATATATACTGCTGAAATACCTCTGATGAAAAAGTATTTAAAATGATTTTTAATACCTGATCAGATAGCTTGAGATGTTGATTTAATACCCGATCCGACCTTTGAGCTTTAATTAACGAGACTTCGATGTAACCTGATCCTTAAGTTATTTTATCGATTAATTCCGTCGTACTCGATCCAAATGATGCCTTAGAAAGATGGCTACCGGAGTCCGACTTTGGAAAGTCGGGATCACCCTCGGTACGGAATGATCCATGATCAGCTTCGGAAAGCATAACCGGCCTCGGAAGGTCGACCACTTGGGTCCGACGCCGGAAAGTCGGGATCATTCCTCGGAAGGAACAATCCGGGATCACCCTCGCGAAAGGAATGATCCGTGATTAGCTTAGCGTGACCTGGCTACCCGAGCCTAATTCACGAAGAGTCGGGATCATCCTCGGCACGGAATGATCCGTGATCGGCTCCGGAAAGCATGACCAGGCCCCGGAAGGCTCGGCTACTTGAGCCTAACTCACGAAGAGTCGGGATCATCCTCGGTGACGGAATGATCCGTGATCAGCTTCGGAAAGCATGACCAGGCCTCGGAAGGCTGGCTACTTGAGCCTAACTCACGAAGAGTCGGGATCATCCTCGGTACGGAATGATCCGGATCAGCTAGCATAATCACGCCTCGGAAGGCTGGCTACTTGAGCCTAACTCACGAAGAGTCGGGATCATCCTCGCACGGAATGATCCGTGATCAGCTTCGGAAAGCATGACCGAGGCCTCGGAAGGCTGGCCACTTGGGCCCGACTTGGAAAGTCGGGATCATCCTCGGAAGGAATGACCCCGGATCAGCGTTGATATTGCTTGATCAGAAGAAACTGGTTTGCATTGATGTTTCTTGGTTTAATAACGAGAAAGAAACTTTGGATGACCCCGTTTAATAAAATGCATTCTCCAAGAATACAAGAAAATTCTTTCTACTGATAATATTTCTTAAGGTGAACTACATTCCACGGTCGTTTCAAACAACTTTCATGAGAGTCCTTCAGCCAATATGTGTTTTTGCTCACAGTTTTTGTTACCACATATGGTCCTTCCCAGTTTGCAGAAAGCTTTCCACAATTCCTTGGATCTGACGTTGATTTTTTCCTCAAAACCAAATCTCCAACTCTGAAAGATTTATGTTTGATTCGAGCATTATAATACGCTGCTGTTCTCCTTTGATATTCCATATTACGGTATAAGGCCTTTTCTCTCGACTTCATCTAAAAATTCGAGGTTTGCCCGTAGTCCCTCTTCATTAGTTATTGGATCAAATCCTTCATATCTATTTGATCCCACCATAACTTCCACCGGAGCCAATGCTTCGATCCATACGCCACCGAAAGGTGTTTCACCTGTTGGGGTCCCGACCGTAGTCCTATATGCCCATAATACATGAGGTAGTTCATCAATCCACAAACTATGCGCTTCATCCAGTCTCTTTTTTATCCCCTGCAAAAGTGTTCTGTTTGTTACCTCAATTTGGCCATTGCATTGAGGATACGCTACAGATGAGTGTTTGCACTCAATATGATAATCTGCACGGAATTCCTTGAATCTCTCATTGTCAAATTGTGGTCCGTGATCAGTCAAGAGAATCTTTGGTAGACCATATCTGAATATGACATGATTTCTCAAGAACTTTTCAATTTGACTCGTGGTAGTTGTTGCCAAGGCTTCGCTTCCACCCATTTCAGTAAAATAATCGATTGCAGCCACTACAAACTTTTTCCCTCCAGCTGCAACAGGAAAAGGTCCCAACAAATCCATACCCCACATAGCAAATGGGAGAGGATTAAGAATTGATGTTAGCTGCTCGCTGGCTGGCTCGAATTGGTGCATGAATCGGCATTGATGACACCTTTTTACATACTCAATTGCCTCGGATTGCATTCGTGGCCAATAAAATCCTTGTCTTAAAATTTTATATGCCAAAGCTTTCCCACCTAAGTGGTTTCCACAAATTCCTTCATGAACTTCGGATAAGGCATAAAGAGCATCGAGAGGGTCCCAAACATTTCAACAAAGGGCCCGAAACTGTTCTTTTATATAATAACTCATTTTTTAGAATAAACCTGGCAGCTCTTCTTTTTACGCTTCTCGCCTTTTCTCTATCATCGAGAAGAATACCATCTTTTAGATATTGCATAATAGGATCCATCCAAGATATCTCTCGCATCAATTTCCATTATCTCTCGGCTCCGAATATGCCGGAATATCCAGCTCCTCATAATATACAGCTTTGTGGAATAGAAACAGACTTTGCGGATGCCAATTTTGCCAGAGAATCGCTTCATTGTTTTGATTTCGAGATATCCTTGTGATCGAGAATTGTGCGAACCACTCCTTACATTGTGATACTTTTTTAAGATAGCTGACCATTCGATCATCTTTCTCACCATACGCTCCCGTGACTTGACCGACCACCAGTTCTGAATCACTTTTTACTTCGATGCTTTGAACACGAGAGATCTAGCTAGTCGTAATCCCGCAATAAGAGCTTCATATTCTCGCTTCATTGTTTGAAGCATGAAAATTAAACCGAAGTGCATTTTGAATTACAAATCCGAACGGACTTTGTAAAATCACTCCCGCTCCCGATCCTCGCGAATGACTTGACCCATCTACATGCAAGGTCCATATAGAAGATACCTTACTAGAATCTTTTTCCTCCCTCTGGTGATGAAATACTTTCAAGCAATAAAATCGGCCAAAACTTGTGCCTTTATTGCGCTTCTAGGTCTATAATCTATATCATGTTTCGTTAACTCTATCGCCCATGATACCATTCTTCCCGCAGATCAGGTTTATGCAGTATTTTCTTTAAAGGCCGATTAGTAAGAACGATAATTGGATGAGCTTGAAAATAGGGCCGGAGCTTCCCGGTCGCTATTATTAAGGCGAAAGCCTGTTTCTCAAATTCCGGATATCTAGATTCTCGCATCTAACAATGTATGGCTTACAAAGTAGATAGGATTTTGGACAAGACCTTCCTGGCCGGATTAACACCGCGCTTACCGCCGCCTTTGAAGAAGATAGATATATCTGCAAGCTTTCTCCGGGCTTTGGTCGAGATAAAACGGTGGATCGGTCAACCTCCTCTTCACTCTTCAAATGAATTTTGACAAATTCCTCCGACCATTTGAATTCGTTGAGTGCATTTAGATTCTTCAAAGCCTTGAAGAATGGTGCACACTTATCTCCCGATCTGGATATAAATCTACTTAATGCTGCAACTCTTCCCGTTAAGCTTTGAATTTCCTTCATATCACGGGAGCCGTCATATTTAAGATAGCCCCGATTTTTTCTCGGATTTGCTTCAATGCCCCTCTCGTGTGACCATGAAACCTAGGAATTTACCAGATGAAACTCCAAATGCACACTTCTCGAGATTGAGTCTCATTCCATTTCTCCTCAATACATCAAAGCATTCTCTCGGATCGACGAGATGATCAGATTTAAATTGACTTTTTACAAGAAGATCACCTACATAAACCTCCATATTTCTTCCAATTTGATCAAACAGCCTTGTTCATTGCCCTTTGGTATGTTGCACCAGCATTTTTTAACCCAAAAGGCCTAACTTTATAACAATAGCTTTCCCGATTGGTCATGAATGCCGTGTGAGGTTGATCCTCCTTTTTCATAAGAATTTGATTATAACCCGAATAAGCATCCATAAAACTCAACATCTCGCTGACCGATGTGGCATCGATTAGCTGATCAATTCGTGGCAAAGGATAGCAATCCTTGGGACATGCCTTGTTCAAATCAGTGTAATCTACACACATTCGCCATTTTCCATTATGGTTTTTCACCATTACCACATTTGCTAACCACCTTGGGCACTCGATTTGCTCAATGAACTCGATTTCTTAAGTTTGTCCACTTCAACCTTAATTGCATCATGCTTTTCTCGATGAGAAATTCCTTCGTCTCTCTGTTTTATCGGTTTGATAGATTTATCTATCCATAAACAATGCTCGCTACCTCCCTCGCTTAAACCTGGCATGTCTTGTGCCGACCAGTGCAAAGACATCTCGCGTTTTGTGAAGAAATTCTTTCAATTGTTCCTTATCCGATCGTTCGATCAGCTCCTATCATGGTCCCTTTTTCTGGATTCTCCAAACCAAAACAAATTTTTTCTAGCTTTTCTACTGGTTCACCTCTTTGAATTTTTTCCTCATCTCTATTATCTGTAACTTCAACAAGAAAGGCAAGTGCCTTACCTTGTGCTTTCGAATCCTTCAAAAAAGTTGTGTAGCTTTGCCTTGAAGTTTTCTCGATCCGATTTGCATTCTCCAATGCCACCTTCTCGTTGGAAATTTGACTTTCAAATGTCTTGTCGAAATTATTGCACCAATAGTATTCAACGTTGGTCTCCCCAGAATTATATTGTATGCTGATAGACTTTTTATTACCAAAATTTGGTAACTGTAGTTACCGTTTGTGGATGTGTTCCAAGTGTTATCGTTAGTTCCACAGTTCCCTCTACCGAAGTAGACTCTCCAGAAAATCCAAATAGTCTTGTACCGCAAGGTTTTATCTTGACCGTATCCAACTTCAATCGTTGAAAAGCTTCGTAAGACATGATGTCTACAGATGATCCCGTGTCTACCGGAACTCTATGAATATCTCTCGTTTGCCACCTCGATGACTATCACAACGGCGTCATCGTGTGGTTCTTGAATTCCTTCCATTTCTTCCTCCGTGAAGACTATTTCCTTCATCATTTTGATTCTTCTAGGAATAACATGAGATTCAACAGAATTCACATACCGGCATGAGCCTTAGATTTTGAAATTGAATTTAAGTCCAAACTTCCCAGGATGGTCATGACGGGGGACTCGCTTCGTTGAATCTACCGATTTTCCCGTTGTTTAGTATTTTCCTCTCGGAGAGTTATACTGAAAATCTCCCTTGGCTTGTTCTTCTCTAGCTGGTGTTCGATTGTTCCACCTTCTCGGCTGATCAGCAACATTTCTTCTGCTTCCCCCATTTCTTTTTTGAACATACTGATCTAATCTTCCTTGGTTGATTAGTCGTTCAATTTCATGTTTTAGAATTCTGCAGTCATCAGTATCATGACCATGATCTTTGTGATATCTCTAGAATCTATTCGGATTCCTTTCATCCGCCTTTCTATCATAGGTAATGGCCATTTCATAAATCCCTGGTGCTGAATTTGCATCGGAATTTCCGATCTTCTTGGGTTGAGAGGAGTATAGTTTTCTTGGAATGGTTTGGGAATGTCCCTTCGTATTGACGATCGAGAATATTTCTTGAAAAGCTCCTGTTGTTCCTTCGTTCTCTCGATCTCTCCGATCAGATTTCACAACTCCATCATCTTTTCTTTTAACTCCATCGCTATCGCTTTCTTTTCTTGCTTGGAGAATGTCTTTCATATTTGCATACCGATCACAGTGAGTCGTCAATTCTCGCTATGTTTGCTGGCTTATTCATGATCGGGAATTCCGTAAGATGTTCATCGTCTAGGCCTCCGAACATAGCGTCATATGCCACCGCCTCATTCAAATTTTTAATTTGAATTGACTCTGATTGAATCTCTTCATATAATTTCGAACCGATTCTCCCGATTTTTGGCGGATTGCAGCCAAGTTATCAACAGCTTTTGTTGCTTTTCATGCTACTTTGGAATCTTGACAAGAATACTTTCGACAAATCCTTAAAATCCTTAATGGAATCGGCAATAAGTCGAAGAACCAGGTCGTTGCAGATCCTTTCGGGGAAGATGGAAATGAGCGACACTTTAAAATATCGAGTTACTCGCTAGCATCATAACAGAGTTGAATTGAGCTGGGTGTTCCATTGGATCTGTACTTCCATCGTACATCGTGAATGTCGGAAGTTTAAAATTGCGCGGCAATGGTGCTGACATAATATCTTTAGCAAATGGATTCCGGTTCATTATTTCCTCAAGCATTTTCTCCGCCATCTTTATTCACCAATCGTTGGATCCGATCATCGAGGACGCGAAATCTTTCATCGATTTCCGATCCATAAACTTCAGATCCGCAATCTCCGATCTTCCTGTTTCTCTCTTATCTCTCCAATTCCCAACGCTCCTGCTTTTTTTGCTCCAGATATGACTCAATTGATCATCTCTGGACGATTCTCGATCTTCAGTCTCTAGTGGAATATAGTTTGGATCTGCACTTTCTCCTGATCCTTCCTTCATAAATGATCTCCTTCGACTTCCTCCTGATTTTTGAACCTGAGAGTTTGGGACAGAAGTCACTTTTGCTCGGGAAAGAGTTCGAGATCTTCCAACTGACAAAACCGGAACTCTCTCCTCAGGATGTACTCCGATCTGCTTGATGAAGGTTCTCATTAGATTTTGTGTCTCCAGTATTTGATGTTGCATGCTCTCAAACCGCTCAGCAATTTGATTTGGATCTAACTCTGGACGAGATGTCGCCAATGTATCTGCTAATTGTTTCTCTTGCCTTTCAAACCGATCGGTTGGACGAGATGGAGAATGATCTTCCAAGCATTCTCGCCTTTGTCGAGTTTGCATCATCGGAATTTGCGGCATCGGAACCACTTCTCTCGCTCTTCTTTTTGGATTTACTCTCCTTGGCTCCCTCTGGCTTGTTTCCGCCATTTCTATCGGTAATTCCTCCTCTCGCTCAGGTGATTGAGCCATAGCTTCTGTTCATGACTTTCGTTTCCCACAGACGGCGCCAAATGTTGGTGCTACTTTTGCCGATCGCCTTGAACCGAAGTTTCTCGCACCGAACTCCTCAGATCTGATTCGATCTGGTTTGCTCTTCGATCAATCAACCTCTCACTCCTGAAAGAAAACAGAATCACAGTAAGAAACGGAGCCGATCGTCTGGATCGGCGTCTCGTCTCCGACGATCTAGTCAGTATGGTGTCGATGGTGTTCACAGAGCTCTCTCTGGAGCTTCTGGAATGCTAGTAATGGAGTTCAATCAGAGTGAGCTTAGAGTTTTGGTTGATTCCAGAGACTTACCTTCTCACGGATCTTCCCTCGCTTTTATACTGGCTTTCCCGCTTATAATACTCTTTAAATCATGGCCATCAGATCATTGCTCCTCTTTGGACGTCTTCGATCATCTTAGCTTTATCTCTCAATTGAACCCGATTGAGATTGGTTTGACCGGTACAAACCGGCAATGGATATATTAGTTACAACACCACCTATGCTTTTAGTCACTAGAAAACTCCCTCTCCCAAATCTTTTTTTTTTTTTTTTTCCCCGGGGGTTAAGATTATTAAATTGGATTCGTTTTCGGTTTATTTTTTTTATTTTCATTCGGTTCAAGTGTGAAGGGTAGAAATCAAAATTGAACCGCTTTGTATATTATTTGAAAAGCTTTGGGAATATATGTCTTAGATTTATTTGGAAGTTAGAACAGCAAGAATTGGAACGGTAAATCTTCTATTTGAAACCAATAAGGTTATTGGTATAAATCTAATCTTAATGTCATAGAACAAAATCTACTACGGAACAAGACCTTCTTAAGGTGCAATGAAGTTAGGTTCCGTTGGGTATTTTTAAACATTGATCTTGACCTTGAATATCTTAGTTCGGTCCTAGACCTAACCGTATAAGACCGGATTGGATTGGGTGGATTGGGTTAAACACCTAACCCTAATCTTGGCTTTGACCTTGCCCTAACCACAAAATGATATAATAATGCATAATTCCATATTGTTCCTATATTTTTGCCAAAAATAATTCACAAGGTGGTATGGTTAGGTCATCAGTACTAGTCAAACACTCAACTTAACCCTAACCAAGGCCACCATTGTGGGCTGATCACAGTCAAATACCTATCCCTGGCCCTAATTAGGACCATCTACGTGTGCCAAACTTAGTCTAGCGCTCAACCCTGAACCTAATTAGGGCCACCAGCAGGTCGGCTTTAGTCGAACGCTTAGCCCTAATCTGATCTTGAACCCAACCAGGCCCACCTTAGTTATGTTAGCCTTAACCTACCCCTCAAGGCTAGATTTGTGAGTCCAAACTAAATTTAGCTTAAGGTGCACTAGGGCAGGTTCTAGGCATCACGGTCAAACTTACCCTTACCTGTTGTAATTTATTGATGTAAGCAAAATATTGCACAAAAACTAATTGCTTTCCTTAGAGTTAACTAGCTCTTTTAACCTATGGAAGGGAGACAGAATGAGGGGTAACATGACAAAAACAAGATTTAATCTAGAGGGAGGGATGGTTGGATTTTATTTTCCTTTTTAAAATCAGTAAGAAATTATTTTTAACTAGTTTATCTTAATTAAGGATAATATGATTAACAAAATTATAATTCTAGTAGCATGGACTAAATATTAATTATTTGGAAAACAAAGAGATTACGTGTAATTTAAAAGTTCGCTAGATAAAAATATTACTATTTAACCACACTACACCAATAGGAATTACAGATAGATTTTTTCGTAAAAAACCATCATCAGAAACCTGAAAAAAATTTCAATGAAAGCTACAAGATAAGGGAGACCATTGGATGAGTCGCTCTCATATAATGAGCTTGAGTCTATTGATCCCACACACATTTCATTTTTTTCCTCTGCTTAGTCTTCCCTGGCATTTTGGACATTTGTTTTTCTCAATAATTAAACACACCCATTGTTTTCTTCTTCTCATCAGTCCTTTTCTATTTGAATTCATACATTACTTCCACTCACCAACCCTCATTTAAAAGAAAAAATTGTCATGAACATAAGTTTTTTATTTTATATTTTTTTAATTCATCAAAGTCACGAGAGATATTTTTCATAGCTAAGTAAGTATTTCTTGATCGCAAGTAATCACCAAATTGATACTTGATAATGAATGCACCGTTGAAGGGGTAATAAAGTTTGTGGGTGTTATTGCCTAAACATATATGATCATTAACTCCTTTTATTAGTATACATATAATTTCCAACATAGTTTCAACCAGTGGTTCAATCAGGTCCATGATTTTCGATTGAGGAATTCAAGTTTATTAAGGGGTTTGACCCTATGCCTTCAAGATGGTTTAATAACAGAGCGGGACAACAGGTCGGGATTACTCTAACCCAATGATAGGAGAAACTCAGGAAGATCATTGTTTAGGATCCCCGAAATTATAGTTGGAAAGGATTTGGATTCTAGAGTCATGTCGTATTTAAGCGAGATATTTGATATTAAATCAAATAATGCACCCATTAAGGAATCAACAAAACAATTATGGGAACTAAATATCGGGCTGAGACTTATGCCAATTGGAGTCCTACGTACGTGTCAAGCAAAGAGAGAATCAAAACCAGTGTGGGAAGATCTTGCAGACATATAATGACAGGTTACTCCATATAAACCACATACCTACCCCAATCAAAACTAATTGAACACAACAGAATTATGCTTATCGCATCTTATATGTGCCCATTTCCTTCTTTTCTTTTGCTTTGCAACTCCTCAATTCTAAGCTCTTTACACCCCCACCTATTAGAGACGTTGCAATCATCTACTGACTTGATCATCAGAGGTGGTTACCTAACCAACACAGTCGGCCATCTCAATGTTTGTTCTCATGAACAGGCGCTAAACTAAATTCTCAGGTTCAACCTTGGTTTATTTGGAGAAGTCAAATTTGAATGCAACAGCACCAAAGACCTTTTGTGTTGGTGCTTATTTGATCGATGTCCTATAAGTTAAAAAAGAAAAATGATATTAATGATTTTAAAAGAGGGGGTCAAAAATATTATGGAATTTTTTTCTATTTGGTCTATGAGTTTTTCTTTGTTAATTATCAGTATGTAATTCTAGCCTTTCAAGGAAGCATATCATTGTATAGAAAAAATAGAGACAATTTGAGGAGAATGATACGTTTGTTGCTACTTAACTAGTCTTGTGGTTCTTCTGTCAGTATGTAATGATAATGTATGGATAGAAATCAATTAGGTAGTAGAGTGATAATTTTGTTTGATCACTAATTAATGAAGATACTCATTGTGGCATCTAAAGCGTTGTCTGTTCTAATTCTTCGTTCAAGTAGCCATCATTTAATAAAGAAACAAAAAAATTGTAGGTTCATGTTTCAGTCATGGAATTCCCAATATTTAGGAAACTTATGGAGATCCATTAAATCCATGTGAGAAGAATTGGAGCAGCTTATGAATTCCCTACATCTAGCTTTTCTCAAGAGCAAATGAATAAAGTTTCATCACAATTGAACTTAGGGTTGGCCATAGAAGAGAACTTCTAAAATTGAGGCTATGAAATCCCCAAGAATTCAAACCTAATAACCCTTTATTTCAATTCCAGGAACCTAAAGTACTAGCAGAAGGCAGCTGTAGGCCATCCGAGTCAAGCCCATGTAGAAAATTGAACCATGGACGTAGATAAAGAAGGAGATGACCCGACCACCATAAATGGTCTTGAAAAAAGAGAGAAAGCCAACCCAAATGGGTTAAAGGCAATTTTGGCATACAGAGAAATCAAGGCTAGAAGACCCCAATGCCAAGGTAAACTATACCATTGAGTCAAACATGTTTAGAAGAGTCTCCCTACCAAAGCCCAATGGAAACTGCTTTCGGTTGAAGATGTTATAGGGGCAATCTCCTGGATGTGAAGGGATAAACAAACTTAGAGTTTAAAAAAAAAAAAAAACCCATTCTCTTCCATTGCCATCAAATTTATTGGTGTATTCATTGTGGTAGATGGCATTGATGGTGGTGGTTGTGGTTGTTGGTTGAAATTGAATGTTTGTTATTTTTCCCATCAAGTCTCCCAACCCCTTTGAATAGTGATTTATACTTTCTCATCGATTTGTGTTTAATCACCATCGCAGAGACGCCCGCGAGCAACTCTCTGTTAACCCATTTGGAGCTTTTTAATAGGAGACTTTGTTGGGTGTTTTGGGAGTGTTTTTGAGCATTATTATTGTTCCATTAAGCTCTAGAACACCCCCCCCAAAAAAAAAGAACCTTAGAGTTTTGAAATAAGAAGTAAATGACCCAAACTGTTCGTAGCCCTAGGGAAGTTGATTAGTTCTGGTAGGCTTGACTGGACCAGCCCTCCCAGGTCCGATTAGGTGACATTGTTCGATGTTCGGTCTTTGTCCGATTTGGTTCCGAGTTGCAATTAGACTATTTACATGATTTTGTTAGGTCCTAGGTGATCTTTTGGATTATCGATTGCTCAAAATTTGGTTTCTTGTAGAATACTAATGCCGTAATAGATGAGGGAGACAATTCTATATTATCATGGGTTTAATTCATGTTCTATCTCATGATTACCGTGCTTCTTGTGTGATTTTGTGACTTTGTTGTAGGACACGCATACCTGCTTAATAACATGAATCTATATTATGTTTATTATTTTTCCATTTACTTTTAATTATATTTATGATGATGATATGATGGGAATGGGAGGATAATGCATACATGTATATTCAACCTAGGGTTGTGGGCTCGCCCATTGCTCCTGTTATCTTGCATTTCATATTAACTCTATATGTGCATATGCTCTAGGTGTCTAGATGCATGGTTAGAAACCCATATCATGCCATCACCCTTTTGGCAAGGGTATTGAAGCCGAGTGACCCGTGATAATGGCTGGGTTGTGGTCGGCCAATAGCTTATTGTAGTAAGAGAGAGGACAAAAATAGACCACGTGTCATTCATGGTAGGGTTGTATATAATAAAGGGCTCATGGGCGCCCAGTAGGCTGCTGTAGTAGGTGAGGGGACATGAGGTAGCATGCCTATTATATGTGGATGACTATAGAGTCAAGGAAGGCGTAGTTCGAGTTGGTTGGTGCCATAGGATGTGACCTTTCCTTGATTGGTGAGGATATCGGATTGAGTTGGTTGGTGCCATAAGAAGGATATCCAAGCCTAAGATGACATGATGACATAGATGACCTCTTGCATAAAACTAGAAGTTTCCTGACAAGCGCCAAATCTCATGACAATGGTCGTGGTGAGAGAGTACGGCCCTAATCCTAAACCAAGGTTGATGATTGAATTATTAGCCCCATACCTTGATCATGACACTCAATTCGATTGTAGCCATTGGGGTCTGTACAAGACTTCCCAGAGGAGGCTAATGCTATGTCTTAATGTATGTCTACCTAGATAGAAACTAGCATGATTAGACTTATAGAAGCATAATTGCACTTACATTTCATTTGCACTTCATAATATATATACATGTGTTAAATGCGTGGTATATAATATTGTTGACTTCACTGAGTTCATTGGAACTCATCTAGTATTGAAAAATCTTTCTTTTAGACTTTTATATAGGTTATGAGGACACTATATTCTTGGAGAGTTTGTTGTTGACAAAGTCCTACGATATATGGGCAGGAGAGGATGCCAAGGCACACAGAGAGTCATCCCCTACCTGGATTGCTCCTATAGAGTCCAGCCATTCTAAGAGCCCAGTGAACATGTTTGGGAACGTGGTTGCCTTAATCGGAATCATTTACACTCTTTATCTATTTGGTAGACAAGGCCATTAATAAACTTTAAATATTTCTAGGATAACACTATGAGACTTCCTCTATTTTGACTTTGACTTTAAAATTTAAACTCTATTTAACATTTGGGATAACTGTAATAATCTCTATTTGATACCTTTATTATTCCCTTGCTCTATTGATTTTGCTATGTGTGTATGATTATGATTTGGCTGTAAACCTAGATCTTGTGGTCATGGATCACCTCCACAGGTATTCGAGTAAGACCGATACGGGTTGGGTGGGTGTGACAGAGGCAATCCAGTGGAGCACAAAAAGCTGACCTAAACATCTTTTTACCATGCAACAACCTTACAAAGAAGGTTTACGAACAAGATATTAGCCTCGAAACGTGATGATGGTACATGGCTCCAGAACCATGCAAACATTATCCAAGAGCACTTGTCCTTTGTAGAGAGTGTTATACATCTGATGATGTTGATCAATCATCACTTGATCATATTATAGCTTACATTGATCCTTTGGTGATTATGGAGATGAACTCTTTTATTTTATACCCCCAAGTCTTGTGGAAGTTAAAGAGACCCTCTTCTCCATGAAGCCTAGCAAATCCCTTGGCTTAGATGAACTCCCCCACCCCGCCTGCACAGCTTCTGCAATTCTGACTTGTTTGATTTTGTGATAGAAATATTTATATCAGGATGCTTTCCTAGTAATTTTGATAAAACTCTCATTTGCCTCATCCCAGAGAAGGTAAAGGCCTAATCTATGAATAAGTTTAGACCTTTTATTGTGTGAAGTGGCATTAAAGGTGTTTTCTAAACTAGTGGCTACTTGATTGAAGAATATTCTCCCCTCAATCACTGATAAGCATCAAGCACCATTCGTTTAAGGGAGATCCATCTCATAAAATTTTCTAGTTGCCTAAGAAGCTTATCATTAGATCAAAGGAAAGAATTGAATGATAATTTATTAAGCAAGTCCTAATTAAGATTGGATTTCATCTTAGGTGGGTCGGTTTGATAATGGCTAGTATTAAGTCTGTATCATTTAGCCTTATTGTTAATGGAAGCATCCAAGTCCAGATCATCCCCTCAAGAGGGGCATAGGGGGATCCATTATCGCGCCTCTATTCTCCCTATGCCCACATGCATTTGTTGCCTTCTCGACCAGTTCTTTCTTGCTGGTTTCACCAAAGGGATTAGAATCAGAAACCAAGCTCCTTTGTTATCCTATCTATTTTTAGCGGATGAGGTACCTCCTCAAACCTCATATTGGGGAAGTCCCAGATGCTATGGTACCTCCTCCATTACCACCACCACCACCTATACCAGTGGCCATTCTCCAATCAGATGGGGTTAAACAAGGGAATTCCATTAGTTCTCAAGTTCTGGTCCTATGGGAAGGCTTACCCCTGGAAGATGCTTCATGGGTGGGTGTCGCACTATTGCATCAGTAGTTCCCTCACCTTAACCTTGAGGACAAGGTTAATTTTTCAGAAGCAGGCAGTGATATGCACCGTGAGAATGCCATAGAGGAGACACTAGGATCACACGTGGACAACCAGGTCACTAGCCTAAGGGGATCACACAGGGCAAGGAAGGTTCTAGAATACCTGAAGGACTATGTTTGTTAGAGATATTTCTATTACTTTTATTTTTTATTTTTTCTGTTGTAATAGCTGTCAATGATTGCCTCAATCCCCACTCTAACAACATGAGTGAAACTGTGTATAAAGAGAGAACAGAACGCCCTAAAGAGGCAAGCAATATACTAGAAGTTTATCCCTACCTCTTCCTTAGTCTCTATAATGTCTTTGTTTCCTTCTCAAATTCTCCTCTGGTAACCTCTTTCTAAAACTAGTCATAACATGAACCTCTCTTACTTGAGCTTCTGAAGGATCATCCCCTAAGCTTCCAATACTAGTAAATACAACAAAATGATGATTAGGATCCGATCCTGAAAAACCCTGTTTCCATATCACATAAGATTTCAAGAACTCATTATCATACTGAAATTTGTTTAAACAATTTGAAAATAAAGCTCAGATGAAACACCTTGTTCCATGTTCAGGACCACATTTAATTCCAATAATAACCATGTGAGAGCTCCCGTATTCAATTGAAATATGACCATCCCCTAAAAAATCAGATTGATCATGAGTATAACAAGATTTGATACTGTTTGCAAAATAAAATAACCGCAAGCGCACAGTATCGTGTAGCTAACGGGTCGATCTCAGGGAGATATGCCACCTAGAATTCAACTTCTTAATAGTAATGCGAGAGTGGAATGATTCAATTTTTGTTAACTAATTACTTAAACTAAACCAACGATCCTAATCCATACATCTAATGTAATCGAATTGAAACGAAAAAAATAAAGCAAACATAACTAATGCATAAATAAAAGACAGGAAAAAAAATGCAAATGCAACACCACCCGTCACCAGAAACAGAGGCACGACTGTAGGTTTGCTCCGGTTATGTGGTCCGAGATAATGAATGAATAGGCAGAAAGTAAATAACAGAAAGTAAATAACAAAGCAATAAAAGGAAAAGGAAGCCTTAACCAAAGAAAGGCACGACTGTAGGCATCTCTGATCAAGGATCCAGGGGAAGGGAGAACAGTAAATAATGCTGAAAGTAAATCCTAAATTAAGAATATTGAGGGGTAGATAGAAGCGGGAATGGAGGGGGGAGAGAAGACTATTGAAGAATCTTACTTACTTGCATCTTCTAAACAAAACTTGAATAAACAATTCGAATCTCAACCAACCCTAACAACCAGATCTAGAATAAACTAGATCTGCAATTGCTAGACCAATAGAGAAAGCGAATCCTCTTGAAACTTGAACTTGAACTTGAACTTGAAATTGCATTGATAAAACTAAAGGAATTACACTTGCATAAAAGAAAAATTGCACGACTTCAATCTTCCTAAACATTCAATCTAAAAACTAGAACTAGAGCCCACTAGAGCAAACTAAAGAGAATAGAAAGTGCAAGACTAAAGTAAAACTAAAGAGAAAGTAAAGTGTAAAACTAAAGAGAAAATCAAGTGTGTTAGACCTAAGAGGGAGGTAATATTTATAGAAGAATGAGAATAATTTACAAACAAGGAAAAATAATGATAATAA
This sequence comes from Hakea prostrata, assembly GCF_041222555.1. Classification (NCBI taxonomy): domain Eukaryota; kingdom Viridiplantae; phylum Streptophyta; class Magnoliopsida; order Proteales; family Proteaceae; genus Hakea; species Hakea prostrata. Next base: position 35,698,830 of record NC_142607.1, read on the forward strand.
TAATAATAAGAGAAAAATAGAAAGAGAAAAAACAAATAAAGAATGAGCAAAAAAAATTCGTTAGAAAGAAAGAGAGAAAGAAAGAGAGAGAGAGAATAAGTGGAGAAATAAAATAAAAACTTGCTTTTGAAGTTCACGTGGAGACAAGGTGGAAGAAAGAAAGAAAAGTGGAAGAAGGAAAGAGAAAGAAAATAAAATAAAACAATATATAGATATATATATTTTGTTAACAAAAATATAGGTGGGTTGGTTATTAAGGAAATAAGAAAGTAAATAAAATAGAAAGTGGGAAGAAAGAGAAAAAACTAATTAAAGGAATAAATAAAATCTAACAAAATAAAATATTCTAAAAAAATAGAAAATCCTAGTCTTTGACTACTTGTGGGCCCATACAATTCTCAATTACAATAAACAAAAATAAAATAAAAATCCTAATCTAATTTTACAAGATATTCTGGAGTTGGCCCATAATTACATCTCTAGCCCATCATGCTCCAAATCAGGCCCACTTTCGCACTTGAGAATTTGAACGGACCTCTTGATGTGTAAAACCGCATGTTTAATACCCAAAACTCCAGATATTCGCTAAAGTCCTAGAAATTCATAAAATCTGCACAAACAACATAAAACCCAAGGTAACTCCACTCTAAGTGTATAAAATGCATGCTTTATGCCCTAAGATTTCACACATAAATGTGCTCATTAGATACATGGAAGTTAATTGTTCATTTCCTTAAAAACAAATAGCTAGTGGAGATAGGGAAAACCAAATAATTGGGAAGATTCTGATTGAATGATTATTAATCTATCAACAGAACTAAATGCTATCCAGGAACTTGTTTCACTAGCTTTCCATATGATGCTTCACTTGGAGTAGTTAGCTTTCCTGAAATCTACATCTCATATACCATAATTTAGAGACAGAGCTAAACCACAAAAAATAAAAAGGTAAGAACTTTGCATGCATGGGCAGCGTTAAGTACCCAAACAGTAATTTTAGATGATCTACAAGGACCAGAAAATTGCGCTGGATTTTACAGGAAGGTCTCGCTGGAATGCTCTAGGTGGAAGGTATAGTACTTCTGCAAGCAAGAGCCCATGCACCTAAGAATTCCTGCAAGTTCAATTAATAGCGGTTATTTGCAGCTATTTTGCCATACAAGTATTAATATGACTAGTAATAAAGAAGTTACAAAAACTAATATGAGATTCAAACCTAGAACTTGAAAACTTGAAATTGCATTACATAGAAAAATTAAACCTAAACATTCAATCAAGAAATTAGAGTCTCACAAAAGCAATCAAAGAAAACTAGAGAAAGCCTAAATAAACTAAAGAGAAAAGAAAGTGTGTTTCTCCTAAGCTCTAAAAAACATTCTCCCTTGCTGGAGTAAGGTCTCCTTTTATAGAGTTTACATGTGATATGATCTTGACATAGTTTGAATCAAACCCAGAGTTCCTATATGACTCAAATAAGGAGGGTTTTGGCGTACTAATCAGACTAACTTAGAGAGATCAAATGCGCAATTACATGTTTGGATTTGAGGATCAAGAATTCATGAAGCTTTCCTCCAAAAATCAGCTTGATCGGACACCAGATGACCATTTGATGAAGGGCTTGATCGAAACTGGACAGAGACACTCAAAAACGGGATTTTTCCCTCTTCTTTCTCTGAATATAATTTTTTAGCACTTTTTCCTTCTTTGATCGAGTCCCAAATAGGAAATAAACTATTGAAGCATGCAAGGACTCTCTCAATAATATCTCTGTAGATTTGATTGATAATTTCTAATCTCAGTTGTAGATAAAAATTTGCTTTTTATCTCTAAAATATTTTGGAGTTGGCCCATAATCACATCTCTAGCCCATCATGCTCCAGATCAGGCCCATTTTTGGAATTTGAACGGACCTCTTGACGTATAAAATTGCATGTTTCATACCCAAAACTCCAAATATTTGCTCGAATCATGAAAAGCCCTAAAATCTACAAAAATAACATAAAATCCAAGGTAGCTCCACTCTAAGTATGTAAAATGCATGCTTTATGCCCTAAGATTTCACACATAAATGTGCTCATCAGATATGGTCATTGAGGATTAGTCCTCTAACGACCAATCTTTCCCTACTTTCTCGATAACCTTCGGATCTGTCCGTTGAGTTATCCCTTACTTAATAAACATAACTTTCGGATCTGTCCTATGAGTTATGTCTATTAATCACATCAAATATGAAAGATCCAATCCCTAGTCAATAAACCCGGAAAAATCTTGTTTATTTAAACTAGGACATACATTCTCATAGCAAACTCTCTGGGGCATTGATTACCCATTCGAGGATGCTATTTGTCACTCATATGAGAATAATAAATAATTATTCTAATTGACTAAGTGTTTTATTAATCATCAAACAACATGCCTCTTGTCTAAGGATTAATCCAATATCATAATAAATATGGAAAATGTATAAATACCTGAGAATTAAAGAAAACTAATTACCCAAAATTTCACAATTGTCGAAAATCAAACTTCTATTAATCTTTGATCGAAAGATGGAATTAGCTAGACATGGAAAAAAAGAATAAAGAAATAAAAATATAAAACATAGTGTCGTTTCTTCCTCAAAACTGTGGCTTCCTCTTGTTGTAGCTTATGATGATAAATCTCTGAAAATGCATTCCTTCTTATAGAGGATTTATGCCAATTCTGCATCCTTTCCAATTTTTTCACATTGTTTCGCTTTAGCAATGCAATTCTTCCTAATTTAGTTGTTTCCTTTCTTTCTCCTCGCCCACTTTATTGTTTCCATCTTCCTCCTTGCTAATTTGATTGTTTCGATCTTCCTCCTTGCCAATGCAGTGGTTTCTAATTTAGTCACTTTCCAATTCAGCTTCTTCCTTAGATGTCTGATCGCAAGAGAGAATAAAATCTTTGTTTGTTGAATTAAGACATTTCACGAAAATCCTTTTGATTTGGACAAAATCAAATGTATAGCTTTGGACAAAATCAAATCCTCCATCTTAATTTGGGTCTGGTTCTTTGATTTTATTTAAAAATGTGGCGATGCGGTTTCAAACCACTCTTTTTCTGGACTTGATATCCGAATGCTCTAATCTGTCCATATAATATAAATCCAAATAAAACAACTAATTAGTCTCATTAAAATACAAAGGATTTAATATAATATTAATGCAATTAAGTGACCTATCATGGAGTTAGTGATGTCTCCAAGAACATCCAAATACGCCTTTAGATCCAAAAACAACAAATTTTAGGGGGTTTGAGTGTAAATCAGACATTTTGGTTTCCAAGTATGGTGTTGATATGGAAGGCACCAATGTTTACCAAGACAATCGGGTTTCCAATGCATTCAGAATTTGATCCCATTAGTGCTCCAATTGTTTAGTAGTGAAATTCAGTTGAGAGACATACATGGTAAAACATATGGGTTCATATGGATGACAACACTGTGTGTATGGCCAATTCAGGATTCATCGTTTCCTAATGAGTCACACCAATTAAAGATAGTGTGTTTGGGATAATTGAAGACTACCGCAGATTTGATTTCATGACTATCAAAGTCATTAACAAATTACATGGCTAGAAAGGATTATCATGAAGAGAGCACCAAAGACTTGGAAGGAACATAGATGAAATACATAGCAAAAAGAAATAAATCATGATTGCAAATCATGTAGAGAGTGTCACATACCTTGGATTTATGATTTGGCACTTGATAGAGTAGTTATATAATAAAGAAATGTCTTCCATTTGAGGGTCAATTGGGTCTTCAGTCTGTTGCTTCATCAACCTCACAATTTTCCCATTGTGATGCCCTCACTAGATAAAGAGCGGGACAAACAGAAGGGAGGAAGAATCAAGGGTGTTAGAATTCTCTTTTGATTTATCCATTTAAGAAAGCAAAGAAATAGAAGACTAGGAGTACGGGATAGGGGAGATGTGAAGAAGGGTACCAATCAAAGGAAATTACCATGAACCAAGTGATAACATCTTCAACGGATCAACGGTAGAAATCTTTTGCGAGTGTTTTGAGTACCGCAAGAATGGCATCAGAAAATACTTCCAACTTCACATCTTTAAATTTAAGAGATGTCAACAATATTCAAAGGAATCAATATTAACCATTTATCCCTAAAGATTAGGGTAGGGTATGGCAAGTGAAAATCCTTGTATCTGCTACGTTGATGTGGGTAAATCAGTAAGCCCTAATGCAAGTTTGAATATGAGTCAGACAGGTGAAAAGGGTTTAGACTAAGAGAGAAGAAAACTATTTTCATAGGTGCACAAATGAGGAGGCAGATTTACCACTTAGACATAAAAGTAGAGAAATGGGATTCCCATCTTATGAGCCTTTCAGCTTTTGAGAAATTCTGATCATTGTCACTCGAATATCTTAGATCCTAAAACTTTCTTTGTTGCAATTACCGAATAAGGATCCATGCACCAAGGCTAGCATATGACAACAAACAAAGAAAAGAAATGTGAGAACTTATAACAAGGGGATAAGGTAAACTCGAAAGATAGATTAAAACAACTGTGAAATATACACATTTACCAAAATGTAGAATTAAAACCCAACATTGGGAGGTAGTGGCTAGGCTTCCACATGTTTTGACCAGCATGGATTACCTCTTCAACAAGTAACAATTCGGAAGCAATAACATGCTTGAAAAATAGAAATGTTAGTTAGGAATACATTGTCAAAGAACTCAACGGCAACACTTTAGGTTCTATGTGTACAAACTAAATAACAAACCACTAGCCACAAACCCTATTAGACCCACTGTTTCCATTCCTAGACCTTGAACACACTCAAGATAGGGCTTTATAGTTAGGACCAATGGAATCAGCCTCCAAGAACTATGTAAACAATTTTAAAACATGAAATTTAGGATGAAAGTGGTCAATGTGGACATAATTGGTCTTCAGGCACCTTATCTTCAAGTGAGTCATGCCCATGGAGAAACAAAGCTTCGTTGGGCATCAATTATGAGAGTGTGTGTGAAAAGTCCAAGGTTGCCATGACAACCCAACTAATTGACCAATACAGACATTCCCAAAGGAGTTCCATGAAGAGAGCACCAAAGCCCTGCAAGGAAAACTTCCGGATTACGTAATAACAAGGAATGGAGTTTTTAAGTTTCAAGTAGAGAGTATCAACATACCCTAAGCTTATGATCTGGCCTTTGGAAGAGTGCTTATAAAAAATGCCCTACCTTGAGGGTCATTTAACTCTGCAACTTGGTGCTTCAATTCCACAATGTTCCTCTTGCCATGCTCTCCCTAGACAGAGAGGCGGGGAAAGGGGTGATAATGGTGGTTATTTAGAATTCTTCTTATAAATACAATATATTTGTATTTCCAATTGCAAAGCCAAGAAAAAAATAAAAAAAAAATAAAAAAAATAAAAAAAATAAAAAAAATAAAAAAAATAAAAAAAATAAAAAGAAGAAAAAAGTAGAAGATTGGTACAGAGGGAGGGAAGTGTGATGCAGGATTCTAGCAAGCAATTTACCGTGAGTTCGAGTATCACATCTTCAAGTGCCAAGCTTAGAATTTCTAGATGGAGTATTGGGACCACCAATTTGAGCTCTCTATTTACATTAGAATGGATGTCAACAATTCATCCGCAAAAAAACACTACCATTTATCTAACATATCACACAAAAGCTTACCTCTAAGCCATAATGGAGCAATGCCACTAATGTGTCAATGTCCCCCTTCAATACCATACTCATGAATAAAATATATTTCATGATTTCTATTGCATCCTCTGTTCATCTCTAATGGAAAAATAAAAATCACTTTGTTGTTTAAAGTGAAAACTTCAATTATTCAATACCTATCAAATGCTGAAAAACAAATGCAGATATATTCTTGAAAACTAGATTGAAATTAAATAGTGTAAATTGGTAAAAAGTTGACCTTGAGTGCTTTTAGCTAATTTTGAGAGTAGTCTCAAATGAATTTCTTTAATCTCATTAGTCAAATGACTCTTCAACATCATTCAGGTCACCTATAGTAATAGACTGAAAATGCTCCACAAGTGTTGGTCGGAAAAAAAGTAGCTCTTTTGATACTTGATGCATAGTTGGACGAGATCGTGGGTTGCTGCATAAGCATGCAATCGCTATTCTCACAATAGAAATAAGGTGCCTTGCAATATTCTGACTCAGTGGAAAAATGAGGCGTGGGTCTAATATGTCCCGTAATAGTATCTTTTGACCAACTGGTGATGTTAAAGAAGAGATGAGTTCCATTGGATGACTTCCCATAATTATTTCCAAGGCCACGACTCCAAAACTATATACGTCACATTTATCAGTTAATATCATGGTGTAAGCAAGCTCTGTAAGAGAAAAAAGAAACGCCTTAGTGAAAATGTATAAACAAGACAACAAATAATTTTTACAATAAAAACAATAAATTACTATACATTTTAAATTTTATATGTGAAAGAGAATGGTCTAGGCATTGAAAGAGCCTCCCAACAAAAATTATTGAGGTAAGGCTCCGTAGGAAAATTGCCCCCCTCTACTTGAACTTTGTTTGTGTGGAAACCTTTGGTACGGGTTTGCCCTTTTTAAAGGGAATGATCTAGAGATACCAGTTGACAATTAAGGCTCAAATTTTAGTGATTTACTCTTTGTTAGTCCATATTTAAGTAGTTCACCCCTACTTTATATTTTTAATGGTTTTATATTTTTTTTCTTCTTTCACAAATATGTTTTATTTCTTTTCAAATTTTCTTCCTTCTCATACAAAACCCATTAAATATAATTATATGTATTTATTCTTTATTTCTTCATCCTAATTTTATTAAAATCAATCAAACATGATAATATGAATATTTTTTATTTCCACTAATGGAGAAATGAAAATATGAATAAAAAAATCTAGATAAAAAATTCACACAAAAGAAGGGGGTGTAAAAAAAAAAAAAAAAGAACCTTCTAATCAAGTTCAATATGTTTCTATAAACAAAGGAAAAAAAAAAAAAGAAGCAAAAACTAGAAAAATAAAATTGCTTTAATAGATTAAAGTGGAAAAAATAAAGAGTAATTTGGCTATTTAAATTATTAAGGAAAAAGAGAAGTAATAGTTTAATTTTCTCTGTCTTCTATTTTCTTAGGGTTTGAGGTTCTTCTTGGGCAAGTTATGCGCACTTCAATTACATCATTAGGGTAGGTTTTATTTATAATTTAAATATACCATCAAGAATAATCGAACCTCAAGTTTTATTTATAATTTAAATATACCATCAAGAATAATCGAACCTCAACCTTTGCACTAAGAGGGTAGATTGTTGTTAATTCCCAATGGGCCAACTCTTTGGTGGTTAGTTAAAATTTTTTTGCAAAGCTTTACTTCATATATTATTAGGTAACATTGATATCTATTATACTTCAAATTGGAGTCAATCCAATAGAGTGTATGGCAAAAACATGTGACTTATGGAGACCTCTTTATGGCTTTGAAAGAAATTTGTTCCTAACATTCAATAATTTCAGTATATTATACATGATTTTCATAGGTAAAACATTGTTTCTCTACTGTTCATAGTAAATTTGTTTTATTATGAGTCAAAATATAATTTCAGAAAATAATAAAGGATTAGTCAACTAGTCCACATAATTAATGGTTCCATTCGACAATCTATTTGGCAAAAATTAGAATCTGCTTAAGGACCACCTATACGTTTTTGTATTTTAAAAAGGATAAAAATTGTGATTAAGTTATCGCAGTGCTTATTCCTATTGAAAAATTAAGCTTAAATGTCTTTATCTCTATCAGCTATAAGATTTAGATTATTTTTTTTCTTGATAAACTTGGTTTTATGCATAGAAGAAATTACAACGACAATAATAGTATGAGGATTCTACTAACCATTCAAGATTTAGCTCTATTAGATTTTTAAAATGTACTTATGATATTAAATGATTCTTAAAATTCTAAAGCTTTAGCCTTCAAAAATAATATAATTTATGTAACTTATTTAAAATTAATAAATATAGCAGCTTTAGGGATATATATTTTCTATCCAAAATTTGAAGAGAAAAACAATTAATTATAAAATATAATAGGGTAGATCATGAAATGTGGTAGGGCTTTCTTTCTTTTTTACTCCAAATGAGTAACTATAATGTGATATGACTTTTACTTACTTTCCAACCTCCTTCATATTTTCTTTTTTTTTTTTTTTTTTTTTTTTAACCAAGGAACTTGAGATATTATTTAATTTTTTTCTTCTATTAAATCACTTAATCAAACATAACATTTGTACCCATCCTAGTTTAATAGTTATTTATTCAAGAAACTTTAAGAATTTATCAAGTAGTATAAACTTCATAACATACAATACAATGACAATTCTAAAATAATTAGGATCAAAATAAACTAAAATAAACTTTTTATAAGGAATTTAATGATTATACATTAAAATATATTCTTAAAATTTAAATAGGATGTATGGGATTTAAAAACATATATGTACTATTTTATCCATATTCATATATAGGTATTTCAGTAGCCCAATTCAATAAGCACTATGTCTTAAATCATACTAAAAATGAAGAAGGCCTATAAAAATTACAATAAAAGTAGAATAAAAAGCAAATGTAAAAAATACCTGGGGCAATATATCCATGAGTTCCTTTAAGTGACGTCCCATTGGATGAGTCTGCATTTAAGAGTCTGGCAATACCAAAATCGGATACACGAGCCTCAAGTTCCAAGTCTAGCAATATATTTTTGCTTGAAATATCCCGATGAATTATTGGTGGAGTACAGTCATGATGCAAATAGGACAAAGCATTTGTAATACTTTGAATGACGTTTACTCTTTTCAGCCAATCCAACTCCACTGCCATTGCTTCATTGCTCAAGATATGTGCCAAACTTCCTTTTTCCATGTACTCATAAATAAGAAACATGTATCGTGGATGTGAGCAAAACCCATAAAGTTTGATAATGTTTCGGTGCCTAATGTTTGTTAACACACGCATTTCATTTTCAAAGCTTTCATCAATTATCACATTGTCTTTCAATGGATGAAACTTCTTCAAGGCTACCACATGACTTGTAGGTAGGACTGCTTTGTAAACACTCCCATAAGTTCCAGTTCCAACACAATATTTGATGTCAAAATTCTCTGTTGCTTGGATTATGTCATCATAAACAATCTTGCCATCAAAATTCCATATTGAGAATATATTGCCGTGATTTCTTCTTGTTGCTTCTGCTTTTCTTTTTTGATTGTCTTTTTTCAAGAAGAAAACGACAGCAATAATTGCAAATGCAAGGATTGCAATTCCTATCAAAGGACCAAAGATGGATATGGGGGCTTTCTTTCTATTTTTGCTGTATCCTTCATTTATACTAGATCGATTGCAAGGAAACAGACCTTGATATTCACCGCATAACCCTTTGTTGTTACTAAATGTTTGTGGCGAAACAGCATGCTGAAAAACCTTGTTATTAGGAACTTCACCATTCAATTGATTATAAGACAAATCAAAAGATACCAAGCTAACCATGTCTTCAAGAGAAGGGGGTATAGATCCTGTGATAATATTGTGGGATAAATTCAAAACTTCCAGCATTTTCAGCCTTGCAAGTTCTGTTGGTATCGTTCCGCCTAATGAGTTATGGCTAAGATCCAACTGACCTTGTAGGGATACTAGATCACCAATTTGAGATGGAATACTTCCACTCAGTGAGTTGCGGCCTAAATTTAATGAGATCAGTTTGGAGCATTGACCAAGTTGTGCAGGGATTGATCCGATTAGCCGATTTGATGATATATCTAGAACCTCCAAATTGATTAATTTTCCAATTTCAACTGGTATATGCCCTAAAATTTGATTCTCATTTAAATACAAATAGATCAAGTTAGATAAGCTACCAAGTTCCTTTGGCATTTCACCAACAAGTCTATTGAAAGAAATCTTAAGTCGTCCAAGTTGAATTAATTGACCAATCTCAGCAGGTATCTTTCCACTGATATTGTTTGCAGAGAGTCGCAAGTCCATCAGATTTTTCATATCTCCAATTTCTGGAGGAATTGGACCCGATATTTGATTTCTATTTAAGCAAAGAGTCTTTAGTCTACTCAAATTAGCTAGAGAATGAGGGATCGGACCAATGAGCTTGTTTAAGGAGAGTTCCAAGTCAATCAGATTTTTCATATCTCCAATTTCTGGAGGAATTGGACCCGATAATTGATTTGTATGCAAGTAGAGAGTCTGTAGTCTACTCAAATTAGCCAGAGAATGAGGGATTAGACCAATGAGCTTGTTTGTCGAGAGTTCCAAGTCAATCAGATTTTTCATATCTCCAATTTCTGGAGGAATTGGACCAGATAATTGATTCTCATACAAGTAGAAAGTCTCTAGTCTACTCAAATTAGCCAGAGAATGAGGGATCGGACCAATGAGCTTGTTTGTGGAGAGTTCCAAGTCAATCAGATTTTTCATATCTCCAATTTCTAGAGGAATTGGACCTGATAATTGATTTGTAGGCAAGTAGAGAGTCTCTAGTCTACTCAAATTAGCCAGAGAATGAGGAATTAGACCAATGAGATTGTTTGTGGTGAGTTCCAAGTCAATCAGATTTTTCATATCTCCAATTTTTGGAGGAATTGGACCAGATAATTGATTCTCATACAAGTAGAAAGTCTCTAATCTACTCAAATTAGCCAGAGAATGAGGGATCGGACCAATGAGCTTGTTTGTGGAGAGTTCCAAGTCAATCAGATTTTTCATATCTCCAATTTTTTGAGGAATTGGACCAGATAATTGATTCTCATACAAGTAGAAAGTCTCTAGTCTACTCAAATTAGCCAGAGAACGAGGGATCAGACCAATGAGCTTGTTTGTGGAGAGTTCCAAGTCAATCAGATTTTTCATATCTCCAATTTTTGGAGGAATTGGACCAGATAATTGATTCTCATACAAGTAGAGAGTCTCTAGTCTACTCAAATTAGCCAGAGAATGAGGGATCGGACCAATGAGCTTGTTTGTCGAGAGTGCCAAGTCAATCAGATTTTTCATATCTCCAATTTCTGGAGGAATTGGACCAGATAATTGATTCTCATACAAGTTGAGAGTCTCTAGTCTACTCAAATTAGCCAGAGAATGAGGCAACATGCTGGTAAGATTATTTTTGGAGAGATCGAGGTGGATGAGTTTTGTGACAGTACCAACGTAGAAGGGAATGGATCCAGTGAGTTGATTGACACTGAGATTAAGACGAAGGAGATTAGAAAATGAAGAAAAGGTGAAGTTGTGAAGTGTACCTTGCAGCTCTGTTTGGAAAAGGTTAATCTCAATGACGCTTCCAAATTTGTTGCAAGTTATGCCAAACCAGTTGCACAGTGATGATGAGGATGAAGATGACGAGGAAGTGAGATTCCAAGAACCGAGAGCAGCAAGAGAGTAGCTTTGAAGGGTGGCTTTCCATTTGAGGAGAGCCTCAGCCTCAGCTTGGGTTGACAACTTAACATTATAAGATGTACTACTTCCTGCAGAAAATGCAGATGAAGAGAAGAGGAGGAGAAGGCAAATAAGAAATGCTATTATGAAAGGTTGGAAGAAGAATAACAAGGATGGAGTAGTACTAGTATTGGAGCAATGAGCCATTTGTAACTTCAACTGTGGTTTGCAGTTTGGTGGTGTGGTATTAGGTAGCTTGGAGTGTGTGATTTATAAAGAAATTAGCGTAGGCCTATAGTACTCACAATTGAAGAGGAGATCTTGGATTGGATTGCACATTGCAGTGGGTCATTTTCTTCTAATGCTCCACCTACTACGCTCTTTATTCGTTTGGTCTTCAGTTCTTCCACGTCTCCAGGGGTAGCTGTCTAAATCAGAGTGGGAGACTTGGTCATTACTAGTAATGGTAGAGAGAGAGAGAGAGAGAGAGAGAGAGAGAGAGAGAGACTTTGAATGGTAAGTCCATGGTGAGATATGTTGTGTAAGGATTAGATGTAGATTATTCTGGAGATATTTTGGGACTGTGGTGGTGGATGACCAATGACCAAGTCACTCACTCTTGCTTCTACAGAATAAATCAACAAAGACTTTGAAGCTGCCATTGGAGACGGGAGAAGACTTTTAAGCTTGTGCGTGAGGCAGGGGAGAAGAGGACACCACACCACTGCCAACCAAACATTCCAGTAAGAAAAAGAACCAAGATCACTAATATCCTGTTAAGTTGTGTTTTGGATCTAGATATCTCTAGGTTCAATAATAAAAAGATTTCAGATTAACGTCAGCAAACTCAATTTTGAATTAATTTTTAAAAAAATTTAGTCAAATTATTGAAGGAAATTAGAGACACGGATTGACTTGGAAGTGGCTTGAATGGAGATTTTTGGGATTGTGGTGGTGGATGACCAATGACCAAGTCACTCACCTTACTTGCTATAGAACAAATGGAGAAAGACTTTTTAGCTGCCGTAGGAGACAGGGAAGAAGACTTATAAAGCAAACAAAACCCAAGAAAAAGAACCAAGACCACTGATATCCCGTTTAGTTGTGGTTTGGATCTATATCCCTATGTAGAATTATCAAGATTTCAGATTAACGTCTACAAACTCAGTTTTGAAGTAATTTTTGTAAAATGTGGTCAAATTAAAAGAAATTAGACATAAGGAAAATTTGATTGGCTTGGAAGTAGTTTGAAACAAACTCTTGAGTATCTATCTGATATAAGCAAACTAGAGGTGCTCTGCTTTGCCGAGAATCGACGATTTGTTTCCAATAAACCTGTATTTAGTAGTACAAAATAGAAGCCTTTGAGATACTTCTAAATTAATGATTAACGTGTGATTACAGAGTAGCATGTACAACAGGTTGTTATAAACTTGGAACTACGGTATTCTGTTACAATATACTAAAGGAATTTGAAAATATGAAAACGGTTACATCTGATCTGAGCTGAGGCAATCTTGTCCCTCCAATGAAAACCACTTGAGATCCTCTTCTAGAAAGTATAGTATTTCATAAAGGCAGGGAGTTTATTTGGGCGAGTGTATCTACGTGATGGAGCTGGTGAAGTGGTAAGGTGCTGCCGTGTAACAGCTTCCAAGCAAAGATTTGATAACATGTAGCGCTGGGCCCAATGATCTAATTTAGATATTGTAATTATAAAACAAACAATGAATACCGAAGTGAAAACTGGAAAATAGTAATTAAGCACTACATTGTAATCTGTAAAGTACAATCCCAAAATTAGGCAAAAAATCTGAATTGAATATGGGTTTGAACCGTTAAAGTTCTCATTGCAGGTTTAGTTAACGGAGATTAATGGCAGAATGGGAGTAATATATAGAAATATTCTCAATCTGACAATAGGAGTAAGTCAAAATTCAATTAAGTTCCTTTCTAGGGTTGACAAAGCATGGTAGAAATATTAGGTTAATTGAATGGGTGGTTTGCGTAATCCAGAAAAACACCTGGTATATGATCTTCTAGAAGGGATAGGTTCTATTTTCCAAAAAAACTCCTACTTGTTAGTTTCTACCCCCCCCCCCATAGGTAACCTTCATGTATAAATAAGAAAGTAGTGTACAGGAAATGCGACCTTAGAGAACCTATCTAGCCATGTCTAAATATATAGAATCGATCAAGTCCAAAACATCGATAACCTCTTCCACAGTTTAGCTGCTGAAATTGAAAGCTCTAGAACAAACCCAAAATCCTAATCAAGAGCTGATACAAGCTAAAAGAAAGAGCCTCTAATGGGCATTGATAGTAGAAGAACAACTCTGGTTCCAAAAATCTAGAGAGAGAGATATCACTAATGGTGACAGAAGTGCAAGGTATTACCATCTTGCATAAAAAATCCACCACTATCAAAGAAGAATTCAAAGTATTGAGTATGATGGAAAGGTTTGTCAAGGACCAATAGAAATAGAAAAAGTGTTTGCCATGCACATGCAGGATCTCTATACCTCTTTCAATCCTCTTGATCCTGCTTTCCTTGAAGGCCTCTTCCCCGTACATCAAAATAGTATCAAATCTGGGAATCTCAAATCCTCCATCGATGGAGGAAATTAAAAATGCCCTATTCTCAATGGGCCCCCCATAAAACTCCAGGACATAATGGGTTCAATGTTTTCTCTTTCAAGAAAAGGGGATCCTCCTTTGCCTAGAACTTGCTCACTTTGTCAATAACTTCTTCCTTAACCTAACCATACTTGTTGGAGTCAACCATACTCTACTTTGCTTCATTCCCAAAAAAAGATAATGCTAAGAGGGCTTCTAATTACAGACCAAATAGCCTCTATAATGTTAGCTACAAAATCTTGGCAAAAGTCTTGGCCCTAAGATTAAAACCTTGCCTACCTCAGTTGATCTCACCATGTCAAGGTGCGTTTGTTCCCAATAGACAAATCATTAATAATATTACGATGGCATATGATATCTTTTATTTCATAGGCAAAACTAGGGGCAAAACCATCAATATTGACATCCTTGGTGATTCCAGTGAAAGAAGGGACTTGAAGCTTTATGAAATGTTCCATTAACTTCGAATGAGGTCCAGGAGCAAAACCATCAATATTGACACCAGCTGCAGCAGTACCAGTTCCAAGAGGATTATGAGCTACTTGCCCGTTCTATTGCATAGTCATGAAATCTTGCATCATATTGTTGAACTGATTTTGTTGTTGATGCACCCATGTTTCCCAGAACATTCATCACATCTTGAAAAGAGGCTACAACAAGCGGGTTTGGAGAAATAGGATTTCCACCAGCAGGAGGCACTTCAGTTCTTGGAACTTCGGCATTATCATTCCCAGCAGTGTGACTAGCATTGGCCTGGTCATTCACACCATTCCCTTCTTCATTTTGACCATTCAACACACTGCGATTCCTTAATTGAACAATTCTGCAAATTTCCAAAATTAACCGCATTGCAATGTTAAGTTCAGAAAATAAATACTCTTCATGCTAAAGATACTTCAATTTATTGCAAACATCAGTATACAGGGTTTGTATTTAGCACAAAAATCAATATCACCAAAATAGGGCCAAAATCCACAAAACTGCACAACAACAACTGGGCCGGTCGCTTAAGCCAGTCGCTTGGTCAATCACCTGGTACAAGTGACCGCCCCATATGCCACGACAGAAACGTGGTTATATATGGGTTTGACCTCTCATTTTCATTCCACACATCACAAAACACTTTGGGATTTGGGGAACTTCGGTTTTAGGTCAAGGAAGAATTTCTGAGGACTCCGTTGACTACATAACCGCTTTCTACTTTTTCCTTTGCACCACACAGGTAATCTTCTCACCAAAACCCTGCTATTTTTCATGGTTTGGATATGAGATTCACCAATGCATAACTTTTTCTATGTTTTCTTTGGTGCAAAACACTTCCCTTCTTTTATAGAGCATGTCTAGGCATAGATCTACTGTTCACTATGCATTTATACACTCATGGGCATCTCATAGACATATTCCTACTCACTTTTTTTTTTTTCTCTTTCTTTACCAAAAATCATATTTTCACATAGATGGCTGCTTGAGGAGGTAGGCGAGTTCCCATTCGTGGCCAAGGTCATG
The DNA here is from genome assembly GCF_041222555.1 of Hakea prostrata. Classification (NCBI taxonomy): domain Eukaryota; kingdom Viridiplantae; phylum Streptophyta; class Magnoliopsida; order Proteales; family Proteaceae; genus Hakea; species Hakea prostrata. The sequence continues at coordinate 35,714,423 of NC_142607.1, forward strand.
GACATGGTCGAGGTGATGCCCATGATCCGGTTACATCCAGAATACTTCAGATCACCAGAGGCTCAAGAGATCTACTTTGGCCACTTTGGTCATCGTTGGGTAGAGTCAGGTCGACCTATTGTGACGGATGAGCTAGAGTAGTTTTAGATTGCAGTGAGGTTTGGGCAGTAGGATGTGGTAACATGCTTTCATTGAATGATTCCGCATGCTTGAAGCTTGTCAGGTTGTTTTACAGCAACTTGACCTTTCATGAGGAGCCAGTGGGGGATACTGATACTAGACTTATCATAGAGAGCAGGGTGAAGATTACTGACATACGCTTCTCCACTCAGGCTCTCACTCACATTCTTGACATTCCCTACATCCATAGTGATAGGAGATGGTTCGAGCCAGGGGCAGAGTTTGATGATGTCATTCACTAGCAGGAGAGAGCTCACATCTTCTCTATTATCTGCAACGACATTTGTGGCAGTGTCCAGTTCGTCACTGAGTTACTTTCCTCATGTAGGGTTATCTCCAGGATAATAGCTAGGAACTTGCTGCCCAAGGCGGGTCATCAGAGTAAGATATCCCTCATGCAGGCATTGATGGCATACTCTATATACACTCGCTACAAGATAGACTTGGCATTCATCATCCAGAATGCCATGAAGTGACACCTCCAGGGGGGAGCAAATCTTGCTTATGGGAGACTATTGACTCGAATCTTCCAGAACTTTGGAGTCGACTTCGAGGGTGAGGAGGTCTTACCCATCGGCTTTGGTGGCACTATCGGTCACCGGTTAGTAGCTCAGATGCATTTACTGAGTGGACCTAACTCACAGAAGTTGCCAGCTAATCCAGTGCATGATGCAGGTGGAGAGGGTATGTATGTTGATGAGGAGGATGATCAGAGAGACTCACCTCTACAATCCCAGTTCGAGGTGGGGGGTCCATCTAGGGCTTAGGGTACTTCAGAGGGGCCACAGACTTCAGCACCTACTAGGGCCAGAGATGCAGTCGTAGGCGAGATACTCACTCAAGTGGAGTACTTAGAGCAGCATCAACCAGTGATGAGGGACCAGCTAGCAGAGTGCTTAGACATTCTTCGCCAGCTGAGTCCAGCACCACCACCACCACCACAAGAGTAGTTCAGTCTAATTTGTGCTCTTTTTTGACTCAGTACAGACTAACTTAGTAGGTAATTATTGGAATTTTTATTTTAAACACCACTTGTTCATTCCCTACGCATTTTGACTTGTAAAGCGTGAGTCACGCTACAGCTTATGTAAGTCTTATCTTATTAATGAAATTCAGTTATGCTTGTTGCATTTTAATTGTCTTTTATGCACTTCTTGATAATCATTTTGTGAGCATATGTTTCGCCTTATTTATGGTAAGTTATGCGAAAACAAAAATTCAAATTCTTTATTGTTTCACTTTCTAGTGAAAGGTTGTACCTATTATTCACCTCTAATATTTTGAGTCACTTCTGGATCTATGACTCAGATTGCTCATCTATTACTTGTATTTAATATTATTGACTTCGTAAAACCTAGGTTTTGATACCACTTCTGTCACACCCCACCTGCCAGTTTTGGTCTCGCTCGACAACCCGTGGGTGCGATTCGTCACAGGATCCATGATTTTATCATCAATAATAATAAATGCAAGTAATAATAATCATAAGCAAGAACTAGTCTGGATAATTAATTAAAAAGGATTATAGGAGTCCAGATACTCCAAAGAAAAGAATCAAAGTAACTAAGTTCCAAAAATTCAACGAGTTCAGCGGAAGCAATTATTAATCTAAAACATTTTTATTCCAATAATTCGCTCCTGGGCTATAACCTTCACTTCAGCTTTAGCAATATAGGGAGTTCTCTAGCTTTTCTCCAAAGACTTCTCAAAATGCCGAGTGATTTGTCTCCATCTACCATCAATGGGTGCTATAAGCGCACTCCATGCATCCGTAGGAGGCTTCATGACATACATCTCCGTCTCCCACTGACGGTACCACGTTCTCTTTCACGGAGTTCCTCCATTCATATGGAACCTCTCTCACTTCGGGAATACCATCTGTAATAATATAAAGTAACATACAAGGAAAGGAACGAGTTTTGACGAACCCAATAAGGAAATCACATCTCACATACAATTCGACAATATATCAAAGAAACATGTATGTAAAGAATGATATGCAAATATATGTATGCTGCTAATATCTAACTATGCAAGTCTCTATATGGTTGACATGCTTTAAGATATAACACCAGCCCTCCTCTAGGTAGGTATAGTCACTCTGATCCCTCACAGACTGATTACCTCTGTTGGGATCCCGGGCAAAGGAATTCAGTCATCGTCAATCAACCATGGCTGGGGTTTAGGACAACACTCTCTTACCGCGACCATTGGCATGAGTACTGGCACATGTCAGGGTTTCTAATCCAATGCAAGGTCATATGGTAACATACTAAATGTAGTCCAGATACTTCCCCTGTGGCGCCAACCAACTCGGTTTAGTATCCTTCTCTACCTAGGAATGAGAACCCTCATGGACTGGCTACCACTGTTGGACTCCATTCCCTAACCCTATGGTCATCCACATATTGTTGGGGCAGATGCTCCCATGACCCCTCACGACTCCCGACCATTCCTTGGATGTCTATGAGCCCAAACCCTAACATATGCAACCCTACCAATGCATGATCAACAGTGGACCACTGAATCTCCGCATGTAATGGTAGCCGTTGTAAGATGAAATAGAGTCATGTCACTATTATCAAGGGTCATTTGGCTTCAATTCCCCTACCAAAAGGGTAGTAGCATGTGTGGGTACCTAGCCATGCAATCTAGACTCCCTAGGTATATCATCTAGCAATCATGATAGTCTTGGGGCCATCAGTAAGCATGTGTCCCATACCACAACCTTATGATATCCCAAGCAATGGATACCCAAATGGACACCCTTCCATAACTATTGCATCACATCATCAACCATTATGACGTAATCATTCATTCTATATCACAAAGTAAAAAAGTACATATAATCATCATTTACAACATACATTCAACTAAAAATCATTGAATTATACAACTAGAGCAAGTTACAAGAGCAATGAGTAATATAAGAATTAAATAGTTCATCATATAGCATATAATCGCATATATATAAGAATGTGTCATTACTTATAAATATGTAAAAACTTACTAAAAATGCAAGTAGACTTCACCCACAACAGTTTCATAGAACCTCAAAGATTACCTAAATGTAGTTGCAAAAATACATTGAAGACATGAGTCAAATCAGAGCAAAGACCAACTTCACAGAGCTACTGTGACCCAACCGGTCGCTTGGGGCGAATGGTTGGACAAGCGACCACCCTTGTTCCAGACTACTTCTAAGTTCGAAATTCTTCGCAAACCACGCTTCTCTCACCTTCCAACATGTGTTCTCTGCCTCCTAACCATCCACAGTAACAATCCTAAATAGAATAATGAGTAAAAAAGTTAGGTTAGTTATATATATGGGATTGGGGGCAAATTAGGGTAAAAATCCCGTAAGAAGACCTGGCAGTCGCTTGGGGCAGTTGATTGGCCAATCAACCGCCTTAAGCAACCGCCCCTTAGTATTTTTCATTACTTGGGTGCTTTGCTCAAGGGGTTGATCCCCAACTCAAACCTAACCGTATACAATATGTGGGGGAATTCTTACCTTGATTCCGGACATCTTTAAACACCTCTTGACTCCGACTAGTGATCCACTTTCCCAAAGAGGCAGGTTCTTCATCAACAGAATCCAGATCCATGGACTTAGGGATTAGATCATGGACTTCAATCCGGATATTCCAAAACTTGTTTCGGCTGGACTTTCGGGTTATCAGACCTGCAATATGGATCCCGAGTTTGAAATACGGGGATTGTTACAACATTGATTCTAATTATGTAAGTAATAAAGATAACATAAAATCAATATTTGCATATTTCTTTATGCCATCAGCTGGAAGGTACAACAACAATCTATATTGGCTTTTTTTGCCACTAACTATGAGCTTATTTGTCACACCCCACTCAATGATATCAAACCCAACTGCCCGTGGATGTGATTCATAGTCACAAAATCATTTGTGATGAGTATCACAATCAAAACAATTATTGCAATATAATGATCAAGAGAAAAAGAAAAAGAAAGTAAATGCTATTTTTAGTGAATAAGGAATACCAACTGTCACATGGAAGGAAAAGAAAAATGCATAAGAGTTTTATTACATCCTTTAACCAAAAATAATTAACTACAATTCGTCCCAATGTGTTATCTCACAACCCCAAAAAGAAAAAGGATCCTAAGGTGACTAAGCTCCATATGAGCACTCCATGCAAGCATAGGAACCATTGTGTGGCTTATATGACTCCACGACCAGTATCTCGTAAGTCTCTACAAGAGTAGGAACCTCCTGTTCAGCAGGTCTATCATAACCTACGTACACATCTAAAGATATTCCCCAAAGGGATGAGTTTAAATGAACTCACAAGGTAAACAATCAACACATGAATGATATATCCCTACGTGCAGGATGCAATGATATTTTAAGATGCATCTAGTATGGTAACCATGTTAGTCTCTAACTAGTTAAACTGCATTAAGTTGCCACCAATCCCCTCTGGGTAAGTCCACAGTGACCTCTCACAACTCTCAACCTTTTTTTGAGCATCACAACCAAAGGTCAAAGGGTAGGTCACCACTCTCTCACCATTATTGAGGTAAAGGGGTAATAGGTCCATCATATCTATATCATGACTATTGGTCTAAGACTAGCGCATGTCATGAAAATACCTAGCCAAATGTAAAGTCATCTACTTGTCATGCTACTTATGTTCTAGATACCTTCCTTCATGCCACATGCCTTTTTAGTCTAGTATCTTTCTCAATCTAGGAATGTTGATCCTCACGTCTCCTAACCGTTTTTTGGATAAACACCCCACCCCATAACCCTATGGTCATCCACATATAGTACAGCAAAGGCACTTCATGTCCCCTCACAACTCTCAATTGTCTTTTGGGCACCCACGAGCCCAACCCATATCATATGTAACCCTACCATGAAAAATACGTTGATAGGATTGTGTCTCCTCATAGCTCTCAATCATCTTTGGATGCCCACAATCACATCTACCATTATCAATGGTCACTCGGCTTCAATGTCATTGCCAAAAAGATAACAATGTGTAAACGGGTTCCTAGCCATGCATCTAGACAATCATAATATGCACACACAAGTCTACGTGTCATGCAAGAAGTACCAAGGGTGATAGCCTAAACCACAACCCTGATATATTTTAAGTAGAGCAAATTGCACTGACACCCAAAAATGAAGGCTTTAAAGCACTGGTATCCCACTTTTTGTTTGAAAAACACATAGGTCATATTCTGTTAGAATGGGTAGTTATATTATCGCAAAGACTATTATACCCTTCCAATAAATCTTTTTCTCATCAAAACAAAAAAAGAAAGAAAGAAGACGAAGAAGAAGAAAAGGATCATCTTCATCTTGCAATGAAGGACAACTTCATCAATGTCACACGAATCAGTGGTTGAAGAAACGTACTGATTCTAGGAGAGGCTTCTGGAGAACAAGAACTTTCGCAAATTCTGTCAATGGAATTTCCTTTACTTGTACTACATGCCCTTCGAGATTTGCTCCTTACCTTTTGAACCAGAGGCTTGAAGAAACTCATGCCATCTGGAAGATCTCCTGCATCTAGTCAAGAATGACCACTGTAATTTCTCATCTTTATGTGATGGAATTAAAGCGACCGATGTCTTTTCTCCTCCGATTCCTTCCTCTTCCCCTTCTGTATTTTTTATTTTTCTGGTTTAGGGTTTTGGTTTCTGGGTGAACTGGGTTTAGTTGTTCCTACATTGGGGAAAGAGGAAAAGAAAATGGTTGGAGTTTTCTCTCTGTCAGGAATGAATTGGGGATTTGGTTATATTACTCATAATAATAATAATAATAATAATAATAATAATAATAATAATAATAATAATAATAATAATAATAATAATAATAATCTGGCTTCATTGTGTAAAACAATTCTTTTTTACTTTAATTCATGTTTATGTTGTATCTGGATCTTCTTCCTTCTAGGATCAATTTGTTCTCTCTTTGTTCTGTTAGTTCTTTGGCGGAAAAAGAAATACATTTTCATTTTCGGTTGAGTAGATGATGTCTTTATTATGTTGTAATAGTTGAGATTGTGGTTGTGGGTCTCTTTTGTTCAGTGGAATTCATGGAGTTTAGGTGATTTACTGAATGTCTACCTCGTTATTGCTCAACTAAGTCTTTGTTTTGCCCTCATTTGTGAGATATCAATGAATCCCTTTTTCCATTTGATCAGCTTTAATGGCTTCCTCTAGAAGTTGGTATAAATGGTACTAGATTAGGTGAGGATAAGAATAAGAACAAAAGTGAACAAGAAATAGAGGAGGAGAGTGAGAAATTGCAGTCGAAGCTGAAATTGGCGGCATATGATGATAAGAATCTCTTGGAGGCGTCAACTTTGGGTCTAATTCTATGAAAGAAGCAGTTTCATCGGATTGATCGTCTACCAGGAATCATCGAAGGAGGATTCGAAGCTAATCAGCCATCTCAGGAAGAAGCTCTCAATCGAAAGAGGAGGTGGTGAGCTTTCCGTGGCTGTCACCATTCTCAATCGAAAGGTTATTTGATGAATAGGATTTTTTTTTTCTCACACATTTTGGTAAGGGTATTTTTGGAATTAAAGAAAAATAAATAGTGGATTAACTATTTTACTAACAGAGTGGACTTGTGTGTTTAATGAATTGGGTGTCTTGTGTTTTTCAAAAAAAAAAGTGGGGTGTCAATGCTTTAAAGCCTCCATTTTGGGGTGCTAGTGTAATTTGCTCTTTTAAGTATGAATGCAACTATGTAAATTCCTAGCCCAACATATGTTCAAAATAAGGTATGTGAATAATTAAGGAACAATGTAGCAAATATATTCCCATGATGTACCCCATGTATGCATGTCCTAAATAGCAGGTATACACATTACACATCACAAGCCTGCATCTGAAAGCGTATGGAGAACTTAGGAATCAAGCCCAACATATGTGTATCGTTTACCTCACATGAATGATCGTCCAAAACCTCTAAATGATTATTAAACTTCAAAAACAACTATGCTAGCAAGTCACTAGAATCCATAGAAATTTGTTCATACAAGTTGAATAAAAGTTAGGGATCAATCAGGCCAAAACAAAGACCACACACCTAGACAAAAGACTAGGCGGTCGATTATGCCCAGTAGAGGCCATTTAACCGCCCAAGTGTGAGAACCACTGCCCAGGTCCAAAATTCACACTTTTGATCCCCTATCCACAGTGGGTTATGGGCTGATCTAAGGTAGGCATTTCATCTCTGATGCACGTCCACACACTCCCAAACAAGGAAAACAACAAGACTACAAGATTAACCAATATGAAGTTGAGGATCCACTTTTGGGAGAATTTTGCAATTGGGAAAGCTATAGATCTCATCCCTCATGCTAGATCTGATTAGGATAAATGGAAAACAATTGCTTCCAATGAAATCTAATCCTATAACATGGTTTCCTCACATCCATCTCTCAAAAATTAACAAAGGTCAGAGAGAAGACAGAAGAAATAGATGATTTACGTTCAAGATTGAAGACCTTACAAAGTTTCAAAGTTCGTGCTATGAATACAACTTCCTTCTCCTTGGAATGCACCCTCTGACTTGTTTTAGAACTCTCGGACATCTAAGAAAAAGAATAGGGGTTTAGAACCAATCAATAGGGGTTTTAGATCATAAAAACCTTGAAATTCCTGTACTCTTCCGACCAACCACCTATAAGGGTTGACAGGTTGGCATCCCACCGTCCCCAACCAACCACCCCTTTGACAATAAGAAGTTACCTATTCGGTGAAGGGTTACCCTAGACATAAGTACAAGATTAGGGGATCAGCAAGGGCTCATACTTGGACTTGGGCACCTCCCAACTCTGATACTCAAGAGTTATTCCTGCTTCCCAATTCATCTGGATTCAAGTCCGATCTTCTTCAAAACACCAACTATGAAATCCCACCTGACCCTAACCTGAGGACCTTGTTTGTTTTGGATGAAGAAGTGACTTGAATGAAGTTTGACTTGGAAGTTGGACCTTGAGTTCATTGTTGACATCTTTGGAAGGACCTATGAAGTTAGATTTGACCCTTCATTAAGTTAGTTGAGGACCCAAGTGTTGGTTTTGACCCCGGAGATCCAAAATTCAGCAAGTTGGAAAAAGGGAGATTGCTTGGTCGATCCTTCCTTGGTCAATACCATCGACCAAGGCAGCTCCAGAATGAATTGTTCTAATTTTGGAAGTTTTGGATTTTAGATCTCTATATATATGCAACCTCGGTCTAAACCTAAACGTTTTGCCTCTTAACTATTGGAGAACGTGGGAAGAACCCTAGAGCCTCCTCCTCAAGCCAAGGAAGATCCCCAAGCATCCAAGCAAGGTTCCTACTTTGATTTCTATTCTACAAGGTTGGTGTGCTATCTCCTATTGCTGTGATTTATTCTCCCTACTACTTCTGCTATTTGTTTTGCTTATGAGGAAGGTATTTTACACTACAATAATGACCCAACCTCTGATCTTCTTAGTCATAGAATGAATCCTCATTTACTCTATGTTTACCATGAAGCCATATGGTGTTTTTCTATGTTTTGATCTAGTATTGATTGTCATGATTTACTCTTACTGTAGTTTTCTATTATAATCTGTGTTAGATATGTTCCTAAGTTGTTTTCTATGCATGATCTACTATTTTCTATACTTTTGAATGAATCCCCATTCATTCTAGCCTTTCCGTTAGAATCCGCGATTTTAGCCTAATAGATGTATTATTAGAATTCGATTCCAATGGCCTTGTTTGATGTTTAGATCATCATAGATAGTCTTAGTAAATTGTTTTTTTCTGTTAATTTTAGAGTGTTCCGATGTGGTTTGAAGAGTTTCCAACCAAAGTTGGAGTTTCTGTTTGTACACAGACTTGCTTGGTCAATCCTGCTTGGTTGATACCATTGACCAAGGGAGTTGCTGACAACAACTTTCCTCTGTTTTGTCTCTATTTCGTCTCCGGTCTTTTGGATTTGTTCCTTATGATCTATACATGTTTGTTTAAGGTTGTTTAAGTGATTTTGGTATTGTTCTCTGATCTCTCACTTGAAGGTCACAAAGTTGGATACAAGGTGAGTACGTTCACTCACAATTGACAATTTACATTCTATGCTTTATTAGATTTTGTTTAATCATGATAGCTACTGTTTAACATTCTTTTATATATTCTTTCAGTTCTAAAATTACAGTAGGATGTTCATAATGTGATTTACATACTGAAATTGATTATGGTTGATGGAAGTATGGAATCATGATTTGATGTGATTGCCTTGGTCATGGTTGTGGAATAGGGAATGCCCTTTTGGCGTTTCTGTCGTTGTACTCCAATGGAGGTGGTATGGGACACATTCCTATGGTGCCCCTTAGTGCTTTCCTGACTACTGGTTGACATATCTAGGATTGGTCTAGAAGTGTTTGGCTAGGGAAACCCCGATCATATATGACCCTATCAGAAGGGGAATTGACACCGAGTGACCCAAGGCAACAATGGGGATTTGTGGGCACTCAAGACCGGTAACCAACCCGTCAGAGGACTCAAATCACATTGTGGGGGCCATTCATTGGTAGGGTTGCATGGTAGACTTGGGCTCATGGGCGCTCAAGATTGCGGGAAGCATGAGAGGACACGAGAGCTTCCCGTTTACTATGTGTTGATGACCAATAGGGTTAAGAGTCTACGTAGACGGGAAGGGGACGGTGACTCTAGGGGGAAAGGTACCAGAAAAAATCGCGGGAAGCAAGGAATGGAAGTATCTAACCCTAAGTAGATGTGACTCAGTAGATGACTTACATCGGTATAAGTTTAACCTTGACATGCGCCAATACTCATACCAATGGTGGTGAGCGATAGTGTTGACTTAAACTATAGGTTAATAACTCCATATATCTCAATTCGATTAATTGATAGGGGAAAGATCCTTACCTGGATTCGCTTTCCTAAATATAGAATTACTGTAGCGGAAGTAATTTGGATCCACGTCCTCGTTCCTCCACAAAAACCTTCACCGGTGTGATTCCACAATCTCTAGGAAAGGGAATAAATTCCACAACCCAAATACCGTGGAAGGATGGTACATAAATCTAAAGCAAGAGGAAGAAAACCCTTCCTGCGTTTCTAGAAAAGAGGGAGAGAGAGGGAGAGAGAGATGGGAGCCGCCTCTTTTCTGGAAAAAATCTCACGCACGAATCATGTGATCACAGTGATTTTCCAATTTTGTCCTTGGGCATATAATTTATTAATAAAACAATTAATAAATCCCAACATCTCCCACTTGCACAAGGGCAAGCGTTAATCTCTCTGTAACATTGTGTCCCTGACACACATGTATATCTCAGATATACACATTCGATCTCTTTGCAATGTATCCCAGATACATAGACCTTTTGTGTCCCAAACACATATGTGTGTGTATATATATATATATATATATATATATATTGATCTCTTTGCTATGTATCCCAGATACATAGACCACTTGTGTCCCAGACACTAACATCCACAAGTCATACTGGCAAAATGGGTTGTGCGATCGATGATACACCTGCACGTGTGAGTCCCAAACTAGAAACCTTCCCGAGGGGCCAGAATGGCACAACACTCAAAGAAACACATAAAATAAGCATTAGTATACCATAGTGTCCTAGGTTTATTCAAACTCACCAAACTAAAGTTATCTTGATTCCTCTCAGAGATCACCTTTTGTCCTTTAAATGTTCACTAGTGTAACACATACAGTTGGCGCCAGCAAACACTTCTAGGGTGCAGTTGAATCAAACCTTTCCTTTCTCCCCAGACCATCACTACATGTGAAATCCCTCATATTTCTACCCCTTTAACCCGTGGTTTCCAGACCGAGAACCTGGGCCTCGAGTCGGTAACAACTGGGGGCCATTCAAGTCAAGCCCAAAGGATTGGAAATGAAACCAATGTTGGTGGATGACCAAAAAAAAAAAAAAAACTCTCCTAGAGTTTAAGTGAAGAGAGAAGATTAATCCCGATGGTGTAAAAAGGGTGATCTTGGAACATCCATAGATTAGTGATGGAGAATCCAATTGATACGAATAAGGTGTTAAATCGAAGATCATTGAACGACCTTTCAAACAAGCCAAAAATCATCAAAATTGGAGTTTGTTTGAAGGTCCAAACATGGGCCAAAATTTTGGGCCGTTTGGGTGAACCAACCCCCCACTCAGTTTACTATTTAGGGGCAAAAATGGAATTTCGGATTTTTAAACCCTATTTATGTTTTATCTCATTCGTAAACGCATTTTTGGAGGCTAGAATGAGGTGGAGGCTTGGAGAAAAGGAAAAGGAAGGAGAAGAGTATTTCTCATCCAATCAAAGGTGTTCTGCTACTCGGATCATTGCAAAAATATTATGAAAGGTTAGTTTTCTTTAATCCTTCCCTTATACATGGTTCTGGGAGTAATTTCTCTTCTCTTCTTTTGAGGGATCTGTGAAAGGGAATATTGATAGGTATCCTAGATGCTTATCTTTTGTTATATTAATGTTTCCCTTGAGTATGGGAGTAATGGTATGTTCCCTTACAAAAGATTTCGGAATTTTTGACTCTCTGGGTCACCCACGGGTGAATTATGAGAGCCAAATTTGGGGCTTTTTGAGATGAGTCAAATTTGATAAAATTGAAGTTACCCGTAGGATCCTTTTGTTGTCAATTAGACATTCCCAAAGTTTTGTTTCGTCATAGACTTCGAATTGGTGGCAAATTAGTGACCATTCACTAATGAGGTTGAGGACTACCCTTTTTAAACTAGTTTTCAGATTTGAGTTTTCATGGGAAGATTTTAGGTTATCCTTTGAAACCCAAATTGGCTCTAATTTGTGATAATTATTTCTTTTGCATGAATAGGTTAATATATCTTTAGTCACTAATTTGTGTGAAGGAATTACTGATATTTGGAGAAAAGAATAAGTGGAAGGTGAGGAATATACTTAACCTTATCTTGCATGTTTAATTATGTTAATAAAATTTTATTATTAATATCTTGATTTGCTTTAGTGTTATCTTGTGATTATATCTTCTATCTTTCAATATCTTTGAATAGTGATATGAGAATGGATGAGATGGATGAGATGGAATGGATTGAGTTTTTCTTGTTGAATCCTAAATTATTGATATAAAAATATATGGATGATATTGAATTAAATTTCTCATTCTATTTCATGTTGCAAACTAGGGTTGTAGGTTCACCCATTTCCTTAGCGACATTATGTGATTGCTTAGATTGTAATTGGGAATGGGAAATGCCAGCATTTCTGCCATAGGATACCAAAGGAGGCGGTATGGGACGCATTCCTATGGTGCCTTTGGCGCTTCCTTGATTACTGATTGTCATACCTAGGGCATGTCTAGAAATGCTGGGCTAGGTGACCTCATGAGTACTACTACCCTTTCGGCAGGGGTATTGAAGCCGGTTAACCCGTGATGTTAGTGGCTGGGTCCTGTGTGCCAAACAGGCCCACTATTATCATAGAGAGGTAGGGTTGCATATAATAGATAAGGGCTCATGGGTGCTCAAGACTGGTGAAATGACCCGTGAGAGGACATGGAGATCATCCTGTCTATTATATGTGGATGACCACTGGGTTAAGGGATGGGATCCAACAGATGCCTCCTGCTGAGGATTCCATTCATAGGTGGGAAGGTATTGAACCAAAAGAGCCCTAGGCATGAGGGGAGATATCCGGACCATTGTAGTACGAGATCGTATGACTTTGCATTGGGCCTAGGATTATCCTTGACACGTGCCAAATCTTATACCAATGGTGATGTGAGAGAGTGGTGACCAAATCCTCAACCATGGCTTGGTAGGACTTTACACAACAACCGCAGAGAACCCAACAGATGTGCTTGAGTGCCATGAGGGAAGAGTGATGATACTGCCCAAAGAAGACCGGTGTATGACTTAATGTGTGTCTACCATAGAGACTTCATGATAGAGTTAGGAGCATAATCATTCATATATCATGTCATTGTCATTAATTACATTATTGTTATTCATGTTATATGTGTGGTGTGGAATCTTGTGGATGAATGCATGATATAATGTTGAGTTGACCTCACTCAGTTCTATTGAACTCATTCCTTTTTATATGTCTTTTTCTATTAGATTACACTGCAGGTTATGAGGACTTCTTCCAAATGGAGGATGCGTTGCCAACATATCTTCTTGAAGGAGTGACCGAAGAAGAAGTGGATGCACACAGAGCTTCATGGAAGTGTCAAGACTGTTATTTTGGGTGGGATTCCATTATTGAACTAGTTTAGTTCAGTTTTTCGCTTGGATGAAAATTACTCTCCTTTCTTTTCAAAACTCTGATATTATATTTTTATTTTGAAGTAATGGATGATTGTAACCATTATTTTGGTTTTGATAACTTAATATGATAAACTTGATTTATTCTTGTCCATTTAATTATGCTATATCATGTTTTGTGTGAATTTGTCACTGAACCTAGATCTTGCGGTGTATCACCCCCACGGGCATTCGGGTATGACCAGATCCGGCTGGGTGGGGTGTGACACTACACTTAGGATTGACTCCTTTAGGTCGAATCAATCATGACCCTAGGTAACACCCCAAAGTAGCCACATCAACCCTTCGTTTCATGATGTCGTCAAAAGTCACTAAGAACACTTATGGACCATATAAGGTCTAGGACTCATACAATGAAAGGAGCAAGGATCCATCCTCTCATTTCCAATTATCGCTAAGCACACATAGTATGATATACATGCTATGGTGGAGCATTCTATACACAATATAATCTATGCCCCTCTTAGCACCATACATGTCTTAGTCTAGTCGCAACCTCTTGCGCCTAACCCGAGTTTATTTATTGTCGCCACCCTAGCTGTCACATCCACCCAGCCGGTACCCTACCTGGCATACCTAAGTGTGTGATCCACAGCCCCGAAGATCAAGTATCGAGGTAATCAACCTCTCACATAGACAATAACATAATCATAAACATAAATAATCAGTGTGCAAAAGATAATCAAAAGATCCAAATAAGGAAAGAATAAATCATATATCATTAGAGTACGAAAGACAATCAGAATGTCTAAATCAATAAGTAAAGTGAGGCGGAATCCCACTCTACAACCAGTGGAAAAATAGTACTAAAAGAGAAGGAAAAGGAATGAAAACTAATCCCAATAACAGGTACAATGGGTAACTAAATTGTTCTCAATCTTATAGATGACATCTCTATAAGTATAAATCTCAAAAATGGTGCAAGGGTGCTTCCACTCTATGGTCGGACTAAGCATCGTACGTAGCATAACCACCTGCGGAATCTTCAATGTAATTGTCGTAACCGCAATCACCTTCCTGGAGATATGCCTCTTCTCCTTGCGCTTCTTCATACGGGCAGTCATGATACTCAAAACCTGTAGAAAAATCTAACAATACATTGCACAAAAGGAACGAGTTTCAAAGAAACTCAGTAAGGCAATTAATCCATAACAACATAAATAGCAGTATTTCAAAACAAGTAAAATGCTATATGATATGAAACACATGATGCAATATGATTCTAACTTTATGTATGCTGGTCTCTATTGGCAGACATGCTTTAAGTCATAACACCGTACTTCTTTAGGAAGGTTTCATCACACAACACCTTTTGGTAGTGGGTCCGGCATCCCTCAGGACATTCCATGGTTGGGGGTTAAGTCACCACTCTCTCACATCACCATTGGTCTAAGTACTGGCGCATGTCAGGGTCAAAGCCTAGCCAAATGCAAGTCTCCTACTTAGTTACATCAAGTCAGATTCAGATACGTCCATTCCTCGCCCCTGGTGATCCTTTCCAGCATCCTTCACACTAGGGTCCTCATAGTCCCTGACTACGGACTCATCAACCCTATAGGTCATCCATATATGGTAAACGGGAAGCTCTCACGTCCCCTCACGGGTTGGTTACCGGTCTTGAGAGCCTGTGAGCCCAAGTCTATACATATGCAACCCTACCGATAAATGGTCCCCACAATGTGATTCTTGTCCTCTCACGGGTTGGTTATCGGTCTTGAGCGCCCATGAATCCCCATTTCTACCACGGGTCGTTCGGTCTCAATACCCCTCCGATTAGGGTCTGACATAATAGGACATCCTAGCCAAACACTACTAGACAGTCCTAAATATGTCATCCAACAGTTTAGGAAGGTGTCCAAAGGGCATCTCCGGAAACATCCCATAATATTCCCGTAGTTGTCCAAGGACAGAAATGTCAAAAGGACACCTCTCCTTTCCAAACCATACTTAATCATTCACAAACATAAATCCATAACATCACATATATGGCAACTTCTTATATGGAAAGAAATCAATAATAACATCCAACTTGCATATATTTGGTAAGTAGATCATACATGAATCAATTTAATATAAACAAGTAATGCTATTGTAATCAAGATAGTTGCATCAGTAATATATATCAGTGTAAACATCTAATTAAGGAAATAAATTAACAAGATTCAAATATAGAAACTAGGATATGCAATCTATGTAGTTAAGGAAATAACCATCCTTACCTTATATAACTCGCAAAGGATTTTGGGGAATCAAGTAAGACCTTGACTAAACTTGGGAAGAAAGTCCTAAACAAGTGTATATAACATATTAGGAAAGATACCTAGAAGGAAAGATATCAAAACATCCAAAACAGACCAAATATGAGGTTGATGTACTCATTGGTTGATTGGATTGGTCTACTGCCTCAGTCAACCAATGAGTCGACCAACAGAGATAGTGGCCTTAAAAAATCAGAGTTTTTAGAATATGAAACCGAATTTGGTGGTTCAAAAGGGTACTAAACAAGGGCGAAACTACAATGGCAGCATACTAATATATAGAGGACTCCAAAACACTAATCAAATCAAGTCTTCAAGTTACAAATTAGGAAACAAAAAGTTTCCATAATTAGATCAATCATGGTTCTTGAAGAACTCTTAGTAAAAATCATGGACAAGAACAATAAGATGATGGAACACTATTATGACAAAGGATTCATGAATAGCATGCATAGATTCTCAAAAGAAATCGAACTAAGGCTGAAGAACATGAATCTAAATAAGGAAAGAGAATGAATACAAGCTTTCCTTCAAAAGCGAATGATGATCTTGATGAAGATCATCCACCAAGCTTTAGATCCTTAGGAAAAGAGAGGGAAAGAGTATAGTGATGGTTGCAACAGAGATACAACATCACTACTACTGTCTTCAATCAGAAAAGGAAATAAAAATAATGAAGAATCAAAGATGAAGCACAGAAGAGGATGATCACATACCTTTTTGTGTAAAAGCACGAGTTTTGACGAAGATCCGTCAATATAATCACCAAGGATGCAAGGGAGATGACTTGCAGAGGGCTCTGGTACGTTCCAAAGAGTTTGGAGGCAGAAAATACGAAGTAGACTCGAGATTGGACTTAAATAGAGCAAGCAAAGACCTAATTAGCAAAATCAGATCCCATTGGTTGATTGGATTGGTCGACTGGTCTAGTCGACCAATGAGTTGACCAATCGGGACAACAAGTCCAAAACAGGGAAATGAAGGCTCAAATCAAATCCAACCATAAAGGGGTTTTGCACACACACCAAGTGACTTACCTAGTAGGTAGAAATGCCTTCGAACCATGACAGAGAGCAATCCGAGTCATTCCACTAATTCCATCTTCATCAGGATGCAGTTTCCATAAATGGAACATTGACATCAACACTCATGGATTCCAAGCCAGCCACCAAGTCTTCTACTGAAATGGGCCAAAGCTGACTTTTTGCCTTATTTCGGGTTGTCGGACCTACAAACAACAGGGTTTCCGGGTCAAGGTTAGGGCTGGGTTTCACACTAGTGCCACATAAAGTACTCGCACTGGCTCCTATAGGCAACATGAATAGTGCGAACATTCATGTCATTTCTCTTCACAATAGAGAATCTCATCTTGATTCCAAATCAAGGTGACATCATGATTATGAATTGACCTACATAAAGTCATTCACAATCCGTTTCATCTCTGCTTGCCTCCAAGGCGCCATAGGTGAATGCTCATGTGAGTGAGCCATTCTCTTGCCTATTGACATATCTTGTTTTATGCTAGAAGAACACAATCACAAAAAAAGTGAATAAAATAAATGCTGGAATGAACTCATATTACTCAGTAATAAGAAAGTTTTAGTACAAAAGTAAGTCACAATCTACGCAAGCCCAAGGATTTTACATGAGAAATGAAAACATACTTGGCTATAGGTTTGGTAAGAGGGTTTGCTGCCATCTGACTAGTAGATATGTGCTAAGTACAACTTTCTTCCTTGATATAATGTCTCTAACAAAATGATATCTCAACTATATATGTTTGGTCTTCCCATGATACTTGGGGTCCTTGACATAGCTAAGAGCTGCCGTACTATCATAGTAGACAAGGGCAGCCTCTTTGGATGTCATCACAAATTCAGTATGTCGTAGGAATCTCCTCAACCAAACAGCTTCTTCAATCGTAGCTAAGCATGCCACATACTCTACTTCCATGGTCGAGAGGGATATACAAGTCTGCTTCTTGATACACCACGCAATGGCCCCGCCATTCAGCAAAAAAGCATATCCAGAGGTTGATTTGTGCTCATCAATGTCTCCAGCCCAGTCAGCATCGCTATTGCCAACTAACCGCAAATTTGATCCTTGGTAACAGCTGTAGTTACTCGTTCCTCTGAGATAACTCAATATCCTTTTGACTGCTTTCCAGTGCTCTATGCCTGGGTTTGATTGGTATTGACTAACCAAAACCACTGCATAACAAATATCCGGCCTAGTACACATCATAGCGTACATAAGGCTACCCACTGCACTGGAATATAGAACTCTTTCCATCTTCGTTTTCTCCTCTGGAATCTTAGGACCCATATCAAGGCTCAAATGCAAACCCTTCTCCACTGGAATATCAATTGGTTTGTAATTGTGCATCTGGTATCTCGTCAAGACATTGTCAATATACGTCTCCTGAGATAAACCTAGTAATCTCTTTTGCCTATTTCTGACAATCTTGACACCAAGCACATAGCTTGCTTCACCCATGTCCTTCATATCAAATATGAGGACAACCATTTCTTAATGGTTTCTAATAGCTCCTTGCTATTTCTAGCCATGAGTATGTCATCTACGTACAGTGTCAGAATGACATAATTACTATCAGATCTCTTGGTGTAAACACAGTGGTTTTCCTCAAGCATAGAAAACCCATTTTCCATCATAGCTTGGTGGAAACACACATTCCACTGTATAGATGCTTGCTTTAAGCCATATATGGACTTCTTAAGCATGCACACTTTGCGCACAAGTCCATTAGCTTCAAAGCCTTGAGGTTGATCCACATAGATCTCTTCCTCAAGTTCTCCATTGAGAAAAGCAGTTTTTACATCCATCTGATAAAGCTCCAAGTCCAACTAAGCAACAATGGCTAGTATGAGGCGGATGGAGGCAAACCTAACCCCAAGGGACAAAGTTTCCTCATAATCAACGCCCTCTCACTGGGTGTAGCCCTTAGCCACTAAACGAGCCTTGAATCTCTCAATAGATCCATCCGCCTTTCTCTTGATCTTGAGAACCCACTTGTTCCCAATTGCTTTTCGGCCCGGCGGTAAGTCAACCAAGTCCCAGACATGATTAACTTTCATTGACTCCAACTCTTCCTCTATCGCTTTAAACCATTCCTTTGAGCTTGTCCCCGCAAGAGCTTCCTGCATGCTCTTCGATTCATGCTCATCGACTGGAGCCATCTCACAGTATATCTCTTCAGGAGTTACCATGTAGGCTTCATCCTCTATGTCGAAATGTCGACGAGGAACTAGCCCACGCCCACTACAGTGCAAGTTCATGTCAAATTTCTCACTCTCTGAGGTAGCTATCACATCTGCACTCCCACTCCCACTAGGATATTCTGGATGAACCCCAGGTTCATTATCAAGAGTCTGAATCCCCGGAGTGACAAGATCACCATCTTGTATCTCAAATAATTCCGATGATTCTTTGTTAACTCCTGAAAGAGATGGAAAATCATTATCCAAGAATGTTGCATCCCTAGACTCAAGTTTCGTTCTCCTGTCACTCTCATCTAGACAAATGAAGACATGTCCCTTCGAGAGTTCAGAATATCTTACAAAGATACACTTTCATCCTTTGGTCCAAGCATCCCATATTGGTGAGATGTAGAGTGAATATATGCTACACATCCCCATGCACGCAAGTAGCTCAAATATGGCTTCCTTCTGGTCCACAACTCATATGGTGTGGAAGGAACCGATTTGGTTGGAACTCTGTTGAGGATATAGGCCAAAATCAGCAAAGCATCTCCCCAATAAGAGATGGGTAGGTTTGCCTGCACCATCATGGATCTCAGCATGTCTAGCAAGGTTCTATTCCTCCTCTCAGAGAACCCCCTTTGTTGTGGAGTCCCTAGAATAGTAAGTTGCCTAGATATCCCCTTTTTATCACACAACCCTTTGAACATATCGGAGAGATACTCTCTACCTCTATCCTTTCTAAGAGCTTTAATCCTTTTATCTAACTAATTCTCAACTAAGCTCAAGAATTTCTTAAAACATTCTAGAGCTTCTGACTTATGAGAAATTAGATAGATATGACCATACCGTGTATAGTCATCTATGAATGTGATGAAATAAGCCTATCCTTTTCTAGTATGCACATTCATGGGTCCACATACATTTGAATGAATAAGTTCTAGAGGAAGAGAGGCTCTGAAAGCCTTTTTGAATGGTTTTCTAGTTGCTTTTCCTGCTAGACATGACTCACAGGTTGGCAAATCAAATAGTGAACCTTGGCCTATGAGACATTCTCTTGCCAACCTGTTCATCCTATCTATGCCAATATGTCCTAGTCTAGCATGCCACATATTAGAATCAATACACACAGTATCTTGGCAAACAAAAGCATTACTAGAATTAGATAATAAATCATCAATTGTATCCAATACAATAAAACCATTCTGAAGAAAACCATAACCATAAATTGTATCACCTAGATACAAAACCAAATAATCGTTCTCAAATACAACTCTAAAACCATGTCCCAAAAGAAAAATAACAGAAACAAGATTTCGCCGAATGTCTAGAGCATACAACACATCACGGAGTAACAGCGTCCAGCCACCTCGCAAAACTAATTTGCATGTACCTATGCCATGAACCTCCACACTTAAGCTATTCTCCATCATTATTCTCCTGCTTCCTCTTGGAATACGACGGTATTCCACGAAGCTCGAGCATTCCCTTGTTATGTGTTCTGTCGCAGCTAAATCAACAACCCACAAAAGATTTAGTTCAGCAAGCATAATAGAACTTGTTACATAACAAGATGAGGTATAACACACAGTACATTCCACTTGCTCAGTGCAATCACGAGCAAAATTACCAGGCTTTCGGCAATTGAAGCAAATCAAAGGTGATTTCTTCTTGCCAGCTTTAGTCCCCTTTCAACGCTTGGGGCCACTCTTGTTTCTATTCCCACCTTGGTTACTTTGCCTGGACTGCTGAGGTTGAGCTTTCTCTCTCTTGCGCTTAGAGCCTGCAGCCTTACTAGTGCTAACTTCAATGGCAAGTACTTCAGTTTGAGGGGCATTGGCCAACATCCTATCATCCTCCAGCACAAGGTGCTTGGCAGCTTAATCAAAAGTCTTGACATCATCAGCATGAGTCAAGAAGATCTTCATATGCTCCCAAGTCTTCGGCAGTGATCTGATGACTGCAAAGACTTGCTCCTCATCAGTCTTTTGGCGCCCACATGTGCTCAACTCACTAATCATGTTAGACATGATGGTTATATGCTGCCTCATGCTGTGACCCTAGCGCATTTTATAACTGTCAAAAGTGAGTCCGAGCTGGCGCCTCTTGTGGTGGAAGTCCCTTCGTACTGGAACTTCATAGCCTCCCACAAAGACTTTGCAGTCCTATGCTTCTCAACCCGAAGCATCAGGTCATCCCTCATGGAGCTTAGGATAGTAATCCTAGCTACCTGATCTTTTCTCTTCCAAGCATTGTAAAGCTCAAGGTTCGTGCGATGCTGTGCAGTGGTACCTTCCTCAGGTGGGGACATGGTCTGGTTTATGGTTTCTAGCATGTCCTGCTCTTCCAGGAGATACTGCACCTTTCAGTGCCAGAGGTCATAATTCCTCTCGTTTAGTTTATCTCCTTTCGTGAGATCAGCAACTATGCTCTTTGTAGCAGCCATTATATTAGAGACAATATATACAAGGATGAGTTGAACTATTCTAGCATAAAACACAACACAAGTAACAACAAATCACACTAGCATAGTCAACCTATGAGATAAGCATTTAAACCAAAAGAGAAGCTAACAAACATTCAATCAAATTCTCATGCAAACCCACATAAACTTATACAATAGTTTCATTCTGTGCAATAAACATGATTAATAGACTCATAATTAAAACAGTTTTAATAAAATAAAACTTCCAATCATATTTATGCTAGGAGGTGGTTCACACAGAATGCTTCTACCTCATTAGCTCCCACTAGGCCCTCAATGCCCAAACATCACACAGATTGTTGGGCCACTAGTGTCCAGTAAGTTAGAAACACATTCAGACTAGATAAACTCTCAGACGGATTCTGAGATGGATCGCCGTTTGACAATCCGTCAGAGACGAATTCTGAGACGACTCACCTTCTGGGAGTCTGTCTGCCCAGACGGACTGCCATCTCACCAGATGGACTTTCCATCTGGTCCACTATGATCAGACAGACTCTGAGACGTAGCACCATCCGACAATCCATTTGAAACGAATTATGAGAAGGCTCGTCGTCTGGGAGTCCACTGGTCCTCAGTGACCAAATAAACGTCTTTTCCCTTTGAACGAATTTCAGTTCCACAGAACAAAAAAAAAAAAAAAAACGATTTTTCTCCCAAAAATTCATCCAAAAATATGCATGAAAAAAAAATCCAATAAACATTGAACAAAAACAATCATCATGGACCATCAATGCATGCAATTTTTACATAAGGGAAATCAAAGGATCCTCCCACTCGGATCCGAACAAAATAAGGGTTTCTATAAACCCTCTTAATTCTCTCATGGGTTTCCTATTGAACCTTGGATCCTCCCATTGGGTCCATTCTAGAAAAATAAACAATGGGGAGGAACCGAGAATCGTGGGAACCTCGACTCTGATGCCAATGTAGGTTAATAACTCCATATATCTCAATTCGATTAATTGATAGGGGAAAGATTCTTACCTGGATTCACTTTCCTAAATATATAATTACCACAGTGGAAGTAATTTGAATCCACATCCTCATTCCTCCACAAAACCTTCACCGGTGTGAATTCCACAATCTCTAGGAAAGGGAATAAATTCTACAATCCAAATGTCATGGAAGGATGGTATAGAAATCTAAAGCAAGAGGAAGAAAACCCTTCTTGCCTTTCTAGGAGAGAGGGAGAGAGAGAGAGAGTTGGGAGCCGCCTCTTTTCTGGAAAAAATCTCACGCACGAATCATGTTATCACCCAAGTGATGCGGTGGTTACAAATATATAACCCTATATTTTGTAACCACCCTAAAAGTGGTTTTCCAATTTTTTCTTTGGGCATATAATTTATTCATAAAACAATTAATAAATCCCAACATAAACCCAGCCATGAAATGTCGAGGAAGGACGCCTTGACCCAATTACAACAGAGAACCCAAAAGACCTGGAAGTTTGAGGGAAGAGTGATATGAGACCTACCCAGAGGAGTATGGTGCTATGACTTAATGCGTGTCTGCCAATAGAGACCAACATATGTAGAGTTAGAGGCATACTTGCATTCAATGTTTCATAACACTGCATTTGTGTTTGCTTTGGTTTGTGTGTAGATTTTTATTGTGATTGAACTACTTGCTAAGTTCTTTTGAGCTTACCCTTCGGGGGATATGTTTTTAGATGCTTTTGCAAGAACGGAAGAGAAACTCATGCTCCGGTATGGAGGACCCTTACCTACATGGTACAACTACGGAAGTCATTGTAAAAGATTATGACCAGTGGTGCGACCGATAGACCGGTGTGGATCACATGATGGCTCCTATTGACAATAGCCAGCGTCGTCTTGTTTGTGGATGGGATCATGAGATAGAAGCTGATCCAAAGTTACAAGAGCACAACCCTATGGCGAAGAAGATGAAGACTAAAGAAGAAGAAGAGCCTATGGAAGATTTTGATTAGTTTACTCTTTATTCTTCTAGACTTTTATTTTGAATTGTAATAGCTTTAGACTATGCTTCAGAATTTTGATCTACCTTCCGTGTTTGTTTGTAGAGTATAGTTCCACTATATTCTGCAGTCATCACGTTTGTTTGGTATATTTTATTCCGCACTCTGATATTCGTTTGTGATCCTTCTGAGATCCTTTCTAAATTGTTCTTAAATTACTTGAATACAATGATTTGTTCTTGCTTTTGATTATGTTATCGTGCTATGTGGGATATGATCGCCTTAAACTTGATCTTCGGGGTTGTGGATCACACACTCGGGATGCCAGATAGGGTACCGGCTGGGTGGATGTGACACCAACAAAGTGGAAAAACATTGATGTCCACTATCCAATTCCATGGATTTAGATGCTAATCCAAATGTTCAGTTGGATGGCCCACAACTTCCTTCTACTAGATCCACGGGTTCTCAAACTTGTAAGTGGGATTTTGGGTCAAGGTCCTAGCGAATATTGCTATGTCTCTGTGTGTGAAGGAGTCTATTTGGCTTAATGGTTTGTTGTGAATTGGATGTTTTAAAGAATAAGCTAGCCTATTGTTCTTGTTGATAATCAAAATGCTATGTTTTTGTGTAAAAGTCGAACTTATCATGATGGAACCAAACATGTTGAGGTTAAGTAGTTCTTCATTAGAGAAAAAGTAGCTAGTGGTGTGCTTTTGATAAAGAAAGTTAGCATTGAGCATAATCCTACAAATTGTGGTACTAAGCATTATCCATTTCGAAATTTGAGGCATTCACTTGATTTGTTGAGTATGGGTGATGCCATTGACAAACTTATTTTCATTATGCAACTGTGGTGTAGTGTACTTCCTTCTAGTTATTGGTTGTCGTGGTTTTTAGTGGATTTTGTGCATTTTTCAGGTTCTGCGTATGTTGCATGTTAAGAAGAGATGCTGCCCAAATTTTTGCATCTTTTTATGCCTGATTTTCTGTTCAGATTTGATGCCAGGTTGTGCATACTCCTTGATGTTCAGATTATTACAGTTTCATGCATATAAAGTATTAGAATGTTTTCATTTGTTTGTACCTGCTTTGTTGGGTTTTCAAGCATTGGTTTGGGTGTGTGTTTTTCTCCTTTTTCTTTTTAAAAAATTATATACATATTAGTCTAGGTACAGCTTTTTTGTTTGATCTGTTTTGTAAATGATGAGTAGATTTTATATCTACTAATTAATTGGTGTTTGGTCTAGACATTTTTATATTTTTAGTATTTATTTGATTTGATTTGATTTTTTATGTTTTGTCTTTTTATATTTGTGTTTTGTTAAAATTAATTTTTGGAGTAAAAGAAGGAAAGCAGATTTAAAGCACCAAATCTTATAGAAATTCTCCATGTGGATAGACTAATATCATACAAGGAAAGAGAAATTGTTAGGATATTTGCAGGGCTAATCTTTTTATTATTTTCAAGTATATGGAAACAGGATTGGAAAGATTTTATTTGCTTTTAAGAAAGTGAATAATTTTTGAAGTTGTGATCAGGAGGACTAAATAGGAAGTAAAGGTGGCAAAGAGAGAAAACAGAAATAAAGAAAATAAAGAGTAAAAATCGGTGGTTTTTGAAGAGGAAGGGACGTTGGTTATTTTGGACGACTAATTTCAGAAGATGGAAAGGAGAAGAAAGAAGACTTTGGACTTTTGGAATAAGTTTTTTCCTCTTTCTTTTCTCTCAATGTTTTCTACTTCTTGTGATATTTTTTATCTTTAGAATGAACTAATTTTATTTTTTTAGGGATTAGATGTAGCATATCTTTGAATTTCCACTCTTTAATTCTTCAATGTAATTCTAAATAGCATTTTCATTGATTGAGTTTTTACTTGTGTTCTTAATGCTTTTGATTAATTGGCCATTGATCAACTGATGCTTTTGATTAATTGGCCACCATTAAATGGCTGCGGTGCCTTTGGTGGCGGATTTGTGGCGATTTTAAAAAGCCGCCACTAAAAGTGATTTTTTTTGTAGTGTTATGTGTTAGGTTCGTTGGAGTAAATGCCATGAATTACAAGTAAGATAAAAATAGACTTACATGGTTTGTGTAGTTGTTACATGGGAATCCATAGAACTTATTGATCTCTTAGTTGTTTTAATTCACATAGACATATAGTGGATTAGCAATTTAGAAAATTTCTATTAGTACTTGAGAGAGACTAGTAGATAGGGGAAGGGAATCTCGACTATCAATAAGGAAAAAAAATATTTCAGATTATAAAGATAGATCAAAGGGTGGGAAAGGTTAGTTGTGGTGAAATCTGACCCCTGTGCTTTTAACTATTAGCATATCTCAATTTGAATTTAAATTTGCAATTTAGTCTAAGATAATTCTCTTTCTTGTTATTTGGTCGAATAAAATTGGTATAATTAGTTTGGTACTTATTCTCTAATCCTCGAGGAAATGATCACTCTTTCATTATTATATTACTTGTCACAGCAGCTACACTTGCGGGAATAGGTAGCTTGCAAGCATAGGAATTGATAACCTTGTTATTTTTCACAATAGTAGGTACATGGGGTACGACAGAATTTGATGCACTATGAAGATAACTTGGCATTATAGAATAAGGGGGAGAATCGAGAGGGTTAATCTATAATTTCGCCGACATTATTCACTTGGACTATGGCTTATTTCCTTGGTTTGACTCGACTAGAACCATCGCCATATTGTTATGGGTTGAGCCAGGATACTTATATTTTTTGTTCGATTCATTTCATTTATGAATGGATGAATGAGGCTTTGGGGCTTCCTTCTTCTCTAACGTGACTATGATTATGGTTTCTCATTCCGCTCTTTTCTTTTCTCTGTTATTGCTTGTATCTTTGCGTATGATTGATCTTTGGAGTTTTGAGGTCCTTGTGCATTGGGCTTTCTCATTCAGCTGTTTTGTTTGTTCTGTTTTGTAGATGATGAGTAGATTTTATATATACTAATTAATTGGTTTTTGGTCTAGACTTTTTTGTATGTCTTGTGTTATTTATTTTTACATTTTGCAATCACATCAGATTAATTCACGTAGGTCATAACAATCAATTTATAAACTAATAACGATGGATTGGAAAAATGGTCTTTGATTTTAATCATTTTATTATAAAACATATTCAGTTACATTGTGTTTAACTAGACTTGATTTACCTAACATGGCCTTTTAACCTAAGCATATGGCATGCATCGCTTTAAAATGGAGTCAAATCGTCTATAGCTATGGATGTGTCGGCCATCCCTCAGTTGAGCAAGGATGGCATGCCAAGTGTCTTTCGGTAATTACACACCATTGGATGATTTAAAATTTTAAATTCAAGTTTACACCTTGGTTTAGTTGCACACCCTTGTAGCTACAGACCATGTGGAACCTCATAAAATAGGTCTTATAACAACATCGACACAATAGGAGGGAATCTTCGAATTAGGAAGACATGTAAGACTCAAGATAATGATAATTAGATGAGAAGGCAATGGGCACTTGAAGAAGATAGGTAAAATCTTTTCTTTTTTTTAGTTTTAGTTATAAAAAACAATCATCTTCTATAGAAGTTTATTTTTTGTTAAAAAATTTAAAAAAATAGAAAATAAAAAAAAAATAAAAATAAAACTTAGTTTCTTTTTCTTCTTCAATGAAAATATTCAAGTTAAATATGGGTAGAATCTTAGAGCCAAAGGTGGGGGCGTTGTTAGCAAGACAAATACCCCCGACCCCCAAAAAAAAAAAAAACATTTTTTGAAAATTTCCTTTCTCCTTCCCAATTTTTTGGAATTTTGCCTCAGCTCTTTTTATATGTTAAACATCAACATTTGCTCCCTCCCTTTTTAATTTTTTAAAATTTTCCCTTTGATCTTCTTTCCATTTGTGAAAATCAATATTTGATCCCTTAATTGGAGAAAAAAATTTAACAGTCAAGATAATGATAAAAAAATTAGGGTAATTTTCATCTAAACCTCCTACGGTTTGGTCTATGTCATTATTAGGGTAATTTTCCTTATTGTTTGATATAAGTTGTTGTATGAATTTATTATTCCATTACTCATGGGAGCACCAATGATTCTGTATTGGAAGAGATTGCATGCTGGAAACATAGGTTGTTGTCACATGCAGGCAAAGTGGCGATGTTCCAATTGGTGATGTCGTCCTTATCAAATTACTCAAGCATGCATTATAAATTACCTACTCAACACCATACAGCTATAAGGAGAGCATCAATGAATTTCTTTTGGGGTATAAATGAAGGTGAGTGTGGTATCCACTAAATTGCATGGGATAAATTATGTTGGGCGAAGTGCCATGACAATTGGGCATCAAACATCCATCTTTACAGCATTTGGCGTTGCTAGGCAAGTTGGCATGGAGAGTTTGGTATGAGTCTGATGCATGGTGGTGCAAGTTGATAAACTCCGTCTACTTTCCTGCCCTCTTTCCTGAAAGCGGAGATAGGTCATTCTCCCTCTTAGATGTTCCGGAGGTTGTTAGTTAGTAGGGAGGCTTTGTGTAAAGACCTAATGTGGAGCATTGGGGATGTTCATAAATTTAAATATGGGATGATTCATGGTTAAAAGATGTTAAAGGTTTTTTGCGATGAAACTTGTTGGATGCTCTTTGGAGTTAGTGGGAGGGTTGATCAATCTAGTGGCTCATAGTGCCTTGAATCTCTCAGCTGTTGGTTTGATCTCGTGCTACGGCAACATATTCTAAAGATCCAGCCAAATTTTACTCACTACAGGGATGATAGATTGATTTAGTCCTAGAGTTTATAGTGTCAAAAGTTCTTATAGGTTGCTCCTAAAAGAAAAGGAGGAGGATAATGCTAAGAAGCCTAACTTGTCAGGTGTGTCGTCTCTGTAGTATCCTCTACTATCGGGAATTCTAAATCTGTTCCGAAGATTAAGTTTCTTCTTCGAAGGATGTGTGCAAATGGCCTAGGACCTGCGTCTAGGCTTCTTATAGATAAGTGAAGGTGGAGCTTTAATTTCATGTCCCCAGTGTGGCTGCCATTCTAAAAGTGCTGAGCGTTTCTTCTTGTTGTGCCCATATGCTCATGCAGTCTAGTTTGGCTCAAGTCTCTCTCACATTTTGAATCATGGTCAGATCTCCACAATAACATATTGGTTGCACTATGGGTTACTTTACAAAGGAGGGATATGCATGAAGCTCGTAAAATCATCAATCTCACATTATTCATTTGTTGTTTGCTCTAGTTATCTAGGATTGAATATGAGTTTTCCAATAATGAATCCCCTCCAGAGGAAACTATTCGAAGGGCTTATCAACTTTTTTCTGAAGTTCAGGTCTTCTTCCTCGATGTTGGACGTTATATCGCCCACTTTCCATTGGGTGCCATCCCTGAAAGGATGGATCAGATTTAATATTGATGCTTCTTTCCTATTAGATAGAACATAATTTTGGAGGGCTAGGCACTGTGGATTGAGATCATACCAGGACAATATATTTGCTATTCTGATTGTCAAGCTACTTTTCTGCATTTTGGGAGAATTTGAGGCCATTTATGATGGGGTTGTCTCTGCTATTGGTCAAGGTTTTTTTCGCATCTAAATGGAATCTGACTATTTTGAAGCAATTCATGACCAGAGGGATTTGGTTATGTTGACATTGAATTGTGGTGCAAAATATTTTTATTATTTCCTTCCCCTTGTGTGGGTGGATTTTAAGCATATTTCTAAGGCCCAAAACTGCTTAGCCAATGCCCTAGCCCATCGGGGCACAGATCATCCGTGCAGTCAAGGATGGTATGGCCTGTGACTTTCCATTGGCTCCGGACCTGAGAGTCCTTGGAGGTGATGTTGTGTAATTACTTATCTCATGAATAAATTTCAAGTTACCTGGAAAAAAAAAGTGTAGACATGAGGGGTGCACAACTAAGCAATATCAGTATTTCATTAAATTAATTCGGTTAGATAAACTAATGTTCATTTTAATACCATGTCTTATATATTCCATTATTAATTGGTTTACATAACCATAATATGAAGAGCTAACCCTTAAATGACAAGTCACAAGTAACATAACAAGACTTGGACCGAATTATTATTTTTTTTTTTTTTGACAATAACGAATATGAATATTCAAAGTTCTTGATCAACTCGTTGCTTTCTTTTATTTACTTGACATGGATGGCTTGTCCAAGTCAAAACCTGGTTTTCTAGCTACGGCATCTAATGTGGACATCATGAGTGAAAACGTATTTTCATATTCAAAAATTATAAAAAATAAAAAAATAGTCACTAACCTAGAATTTTCCGCTAATGTCTTCTAAACCAAACTGAACCATGCTTGGGTCAACCGCTTCATGAAAACTAGAACAACCCGGTTCAACAACTTGAATATACAACCACTTGGAGGAGCCACTTGGAGGAGTGGAGGTTATTGTAATAAAGGCATAACATCTCCATAAAGGTCTTCGATTATTTGAAAGGATAGAATAGTTTATGGAATAATTAATTATCCTCATGTTTTCCTGTTGGGCAAAATTTTCCCTTAAACATCTTGCATTCCATTCTCTATCCGACCTAATCAAAACCATTATAATATTATATACGGATAATTTATTAAAAGTTGGATTAGCATTATAGGCCTAGCATTTTATATAGGTTTATAGTAGTCTAAGTGGATGGAACAATGTCTAATATAAAAATAACGAACCTCAAGAGTAGGTTGGATCATTTAACAAAAGACTCTAGGTGTTAAATTGTATTGGGTCGGGTCATAACCCGTACCCAGGTAGAGAGGGTAAGACGGTTGAAATAAACCTATAAATTGTGGATCATTGTAAAACCCTAGATTTAATGAAAACTAAAGCTACCTCCTTTCTCCCATGGACGTAGGCCTCTGGCCGAACCACGTTATCTTCTTTTGTTCTTTCTAAATCTCACATCTTTTTCCTTGATTATACAATTAACATGGTATCAGTTAAGGTTCTCGATCCATCTCTTCCATAGCTGCTGCAATTTTTTTCCTTTTCTCCCACTGTTGTCGGACTCTTCGTTCTGCTACACAATTTTTTTCTTTGGTTTCGTTGGTGAAGACGTCGTTGCTAAAGACGTCATTGGTACAATCGTCAGACTGTCTATTGCAACGCATATACAGCCAACACAAAGAATTCTATTTACTTTGATTATTCAATAATATCTCCCATCGTTGATATCTTAGTTTAGGCACGCCTCCGCCTATCAGAGAGGAAAACCTAACGGCTGAAAAGAACACAACCTCCGCCTTCTCAGTTTCCGGCCGTTGAGGCAGAGAGACTCGCCGCTATAGTCTCTCCGCCTCCTCTGGCTTGTCTTCCTCTCTCCCAGTTCTGGCTCTCTCGTCTCTCTCTCTCTCTCATCACCCGCCTCAATCTCAGTCTTTTCTTCTCCGTCTCTGTCTCACATCTCCCGTCTACCGCCTCCCACCTCCCGTCTCCCACTTCCCATCTCCATCTCTCCCGTCTCCTTCTCCCTCTCTCCCTTCTCAGTTTCGGTTTTGTTAACTAGATCTGGGGTTTTTTGCCTTAGATCTGTGTTTGTTCTTGCTGATTTTTCTCCTCTGTTCCAGATCTTGCAGTCTCCTTCTTCCTCTCTCCTCTCCGGCCTCTTCCACCACACGTTTATTGTCTCCGATCTCCGCCTCTCGCCTCTGCTCTCCGTCTCCTCTTCCGCCTTTCCGATATCCTTCTCCTCTTCCGCCTCTTGCCTTTTTGCTCGGACACCCAGATCTGTAGTTTTTTGGCTTCGATCTGTTTGTTTTTTCCGGCCGATCTCTCCCCCTGGTTGCAGTACTTCTCTTTCCCTTTTTTCAGTTTTCAATAACGAAGAATTTCTTTGGTTGCAGGGATCGTTGGTGCACACCGCCGATAAACTCCAAATTTGGATACAAGTTTTTCTGCGGCAAGCTTGAACGCCTTTACAGCAACGCCGAATGGCAAGTTTGACCCTCCTCCGCACTTTTGATGCTACCACTGCGACAACCGAACGACTTTTGTGTCCGCCCTTAAGGGGTGTTGTGTGTCCGTGTCCGCCCTTGAGGTGTGTTGTGTGTCCGTGTCCGTCCTTGAGGCGTGTTGTCTGTCCGCCCTTGAGGAGTGTTGTCTATCCGCCCTTGAGGCGTGTTATGTGTCCGCCCTTGAGGCGTGTATTTTGTTCCCCTTTGTGGGTGCATATGTTTATTTGGTGCTGTATTTGTTGCAGCTTTATTTCTAAGGGTATAGTGGGCTTGACCCATCCCTTACTCAGGATGACCCTGTCTATTGCATGTATGACAGTTTGGTCGCTTTCCGCTCCTTGGTTCGATGTGAATCTTGTGTTTTCATGCAGCTGTGTGTTTGTACTTTTCTTTCTTTAATGAATGAAGTACTGTTTACCAAAAAAAAAAAAAGTTGATATCTTAGTTTTGCTGCCTTTTTTTTTTTTCCTGGGTTTTGTCGGCCTTGCTGTGCCGATTGTCATCTTGTTTTTAGCTTGGCATTCATATTGGAGCACTAGTGAGGAGTTAACTCCAATTCTTGTCTTCTTTTGCAGCTGCTTGTGGCTGAAGCAATAGTTTGCTTTATTTTTTTTATTTTTTTTTGGTTGCCAAAGATGGCTGCCACATTAGATGCTTCAACATCAACCGTCGAATCTGGTGGATATCATTAACCTTATTATATTCATCCATTTGACAATCCAGGTATCACTCTGGTCACTCAAGTTCTCACTGGCGATAATTATCATACTTGGCGACGGGTTGTGCGGATGGCTCTCTCTGCCAAGAATAAAGTTGGTTTCATTACTGGCACCTTATCTAAACCTTCATCCCCACCTTCCGCAGTTGATGCTTGGATTAGATGTAATGACATGGTCTTATCTTGGTTACTTAATGTTATTTCTCCAGAGATCTTATCTTCAGTGGCTTTTATGAATATGGCCTATAATCTTTGGAATGATTTGGCGGAGTGTTTTATTGAAGGGAATGCCACCCGCATATATCACTTGAAACGGACCATTAGTAATCACACTCAAGGTCAGTCTTCCATATTCATTTACTTTAATAAATTGAAAGCTCTTTGGGATGAGTTGGCTTCACTTTCCATCATTCCACAATGCTCTTATGGGGCCTTAAGGGAATTGACAACGTTATAGCACGCAGAGAAGGTATTTCAATTCTTGATGGGCCTTAATGATAGCTACTCTATTATTAGCAGCCAGATTTTGGCCATTGAACTTCTTCCAAATATCAATAAAGTATTCTCTATGGTTATTTAAGAAGAGCGTCAATGAGAATTGCGGAATACTCATTCTGTACCTACTCATCCTGATGCTGCTGCACTTACAGCTACTCGCAATAATTCTAGCCATGCGAGTCGTTCTTCTGGCACTCATCGATCAAGACCTAAATGTGATCATTGTGGACGTGAAGGGCACTTGAAGGCTCGTTGTTATAAACTTCCTGGTTTTCCTCCTAAAGTGCCAGATTCAAATTCCTCCTCATCTAGTGCTGCAACTTCTACAGTGGCTCCTAGCTCTAGCCCATCTCTCACAGCCAAAACAATACCAGCAATTTATGCAATTTCTGAATACTGAAAGCCCTCAACCTTCTGCCAATTTGTCTGATGAGTCTATTTGTTGTTCCTCCATTTATTCATCTCATTGGATCATTGATACAGGTGCTACCAATCATATAACACACTCTTTGCATCTTTTAAATAATGTTTTACCTTATGTTCATTCTAGACGTATTCGTCTACCTAATGATACATCTATCCCAGTAACTCACAAAGGGACTGCTCACTTATCTTCTTCTATTCACCTTCATGATGTGCTTTATGTTCTTGATTTTCATTATAATTTATTGTCTATTAGTTAACTCACTAAATCTCTACATTGTGCTGTTATTTTCTTTCCTAATTTTTGTGTTTTTCAAGGCCTCACCACGAAACGGGTGATTGGGATTGGTGAAAAGCATGCTGGTCTCTACTTTTATCGTGCTCATGGTCATTTGGCTTCCTTTGTTTCACAACCTTCACAAAATTTTGACATGTGGCATCGGCGATTCGGGCATCCTTCTCATTTTCCTCACAATTTTTTATCTCAAATTGTTTCTGATGTTACCATTTCACCTCGACATTGTGATATTTGTCCTCTTGCTAAACAATCACATTTACCTTTTTCCAATGCATGTTGAACGGGGTAATTGTCCTTTTTCTCTTTTACATTGTGACATATGGGGTGATTTTTCTATTGCTTCTTTTTCTGGTGCTCATTACTTTCTTACCATTGTTGATGATTATTCTTGATGTACTTAGGTTTTTCTTATGCGTCACAAGTCTGAAACTCAATGTCTTCTTAAAAATTTCATTGTCATGGTAAAAACACAATTTAATTACCTTGTCAAGAAAATTCATAGTGATAATGGTCTTGAATTTCTCTCTCTCTCTTCTTACTTTAATGAGTAGGGGATAATTCATGAACGTAGTTGTGTTGCTACTCCTCAACAAAATGGAGTTGTTGAACGCAAACATCGCCATATCCTTGAGGTTGCTCGAGCTTTACGTTTTCAAGCACATCTACCTTTAGCTTTTTTGGGGGAATGTGTTCAGACTGCAGTTTATCTCATCAATCGTCTCCCTACCCCCCCTTGTTAAAGGGGAAAACCCTAAATGAGCTTGTGACTGGTGTTTCACCTAAGTATTCTCGTCTTCATGTTTTTGGTTGTTTATGTTATGCTAAGAATTTAACTCCTCATCAATCTAAGTTTTCTTTACATGCTATTCCAGGAATTTTTGTTGGGTATCCATATGGGCAAAAGGCACATCGTATTTATAACCTTGTCACTCATAAGATATTCACTAGTAGGGATGTCATATTTCATGAGATGATATTTCCATACCAACATGCAACCTTCCTCAATCCGTTCCTTCTCCCCACTCCTCTTCTCCACCTGTCCTTCCTTGCCCTGCAATTGATGATCCAGTATCCCCTCCTCCTCCTACCCCACCCCCCTCTTTACTAGAATCACACTCTGATGATCCTAGCATCCCTCTTCGTCGTAGTACTCATCCTACTCGCCCTCCTCCTCACCTCCATGACTATTGTTAATGACTAAAATGGTCATTCTACACCTTCCGGTTTGAGTCTGCGGATGAACGGTCCGATCAGATTCGTTACCTAAGAAGGTTCGACCAGGCGGTCCATGGTAGGACCGACCATGATGAAAAGTACATCCGCCTAGCATGAGGAGGAAACCTTATAAAAGTAAACCCTTATTATCTAACAACTGGAGAAGAGAGTCCGATAGGTAAAAGAACTCTTTATGGAGTTACTTTCCTAGAAACAACTCACAGTAGAGTCACATTCCAAATATAACTCTACTAACTTACATTATATAAAGACCTCAGGTAAACACTATGAGGTAGGTATTCATACTTTGTGTGATCAATTACTTGAATTCTCCATTGAGTAGTTGAGATCATATTATTGGTACTGACTTGTTCGTCGGAGACGTACCTCGACCCCCGAAGGTCGAGCTTGTATCTTGCAGGTTCGTGACAGGGAAGGACGAGCGAGATTTTGTATCAACAATTGGCGCCGTCTGTGGGAACTGCATCAAAAATTCATGGTGCGATCAAAGGTGAAGGTCGTAAACCAGAAGGAGGTTGATGATGATGCTTCGAAGGGAAATCCTCAACCTGAAAAATCGGTAATTCCCGATTAGGTGGAGATTAATCCCGACCAGGTGGAGAAAAATCCCGATCAAGGGGAGAAAAATCCCGAACATCCGAATCAAGGAGCATTAGCAAATCAAGTTGAGACACTCCAGAAATAACATACAAAGCTTCGAGAGGAAATGTCCTCCTTGAATGAACTAGTCAGGATGGCCATATGACCCGAATGCCAGACCCTAAAAATACTCAAAAAGTATTTGAGGGAAGCAAGAATAACCACCTAGTCATTCCCGATCAAACGCCTCGACCATCTCTAGAAAACGGACAAAAGTTAAAAGAGAAGGTAGGCAAGAAGTCCCGGGCATATGAGAAAGAAATTCCAAATAAAGATCCTTTGATCAACGAAGATAACGATCGAGGAAGCAGCAACAATCCTCTCAAAGAACCAAAAGACAAAAGAGTTGAGCCCGGGCCGAGCAAGCGAGAAGAGCGCATGAGCAAACAAATCAAAGAGTTAGACGAGAAGCTAAAGAAGTTAAACGATCCAAACAAAGATGAGATATATGCTTTTCTGAAGGAGGATCCTTTCATCCAAGCTATCTCTGAGGCCGAAATACCAAAAACTTCAAATGCCCTACTTTCACGTTGTTTGACGGATTGCAATGTCCAAAACATCACATCACCCGCTACAGGTCGACTATGTCAATCTATAAGCATAGTGAAGCAGCCATGTGCCAAAGTTTTGCCGCCGATTTAACTGGTTCTGCATTGGACTGGTTATTGGCGCTACCAAGTGGCTCTATTAAGAGTTTCGAATAGTTAGGTTGAGTTTTTGTGTTACGCTTCCAGGGCGGAGTCGGAATGAAGAAAAGAGAAGATACTTTGTTTGCTATAAGACAAGGTAGAACGGAATCTATCCGAAGCTTTCTTCAAAGATTCAATAATCTTACCATGCAAATTGAAAGCATGGATGAGAAAATTGCCTTCCATGCATTGTACCAGGGAATTACTCATGAAGGTTGCTAGAACGACTACTCCAAGATATGCCAAAAACATCTGCAGAACTGAACGAAAGATGTCATAAGCAAGCGGAAATTTCGGAAACCATAGAATCCCGAAAGAGAGAACCAAGGGCCGAAAGAAGGAGCAGTCGAGAACGGGCACCACCGACCAGGATGTTAGGGATAAGCTCGGCCAAAAGTGCTCGAGCAGAATCCCCAAAAAAGCAAGAGATCGGTAATCTCCCACTGAATACAAGAATATCCAAAATCTTGATGCAAATCAAGAATCAAGGAATTCTGA
Source organism: Hakea prostrata (assembly GCF_041222555.1). Lineage (NCBI taxonomy): Eukaryota > Viridiplantae > Streptophyta > Magnoliopsida > Proteales > Proteaceae > Hakea > Hakea prostrata. Next base: position 35,750,832 of record NC_142607.1, read on the forward strand.
AGTGGCCGGAGAAAATCCGAGCACCACCAGGAAAACGTGATAAACAAAATTTTTGTGAATATCACAAGGATCACGGTCATTGGACGGACGATTGCAAAAATCTAAAGATGGAGATAGAAAATTTAATCTCTCGTGGACACTTGAAGAGATACATCCAACCTAAGCAAGAAGGCTGACCACATGACAAGCCCGCCCTGAAGAGAGAAAGGTCGGGCAACAAGGAAGAAAGAAGAAGCCCGGCCAAACGCCGACCTGAGGCGGATGAAAATCAAAGAAAAAGATCTCCAGTATATACTATATTTGGTGGCCCGACAGAAGAATCAAATCGACAAGCAAAAAGAAAAGTACGATATATTGGGAATACTGAAACCAATAAAAATATATCTACTGAGCCAATAATTTTCTTTTCCAATGATCTATGGGACATCACAATCCCTCATGATGATGCCTTGGTAGTCAAAATTCTCCTAGAAGGAACTGAAGTCCATAGAGTCCTAGTGGATACTGGATCCTCAGTAGACATATTATCTTTGGACGCGTTCAAAAAGATGAAGTTGAAGGAAAATATGCTCGTCCCATGCGAAACCCAGCTTTATGGTTTCACGGGATCGTCAACCCGAGCAGAAAGAACGATCCGATTAGAACTACGGATCGGAGAGCACCCACGGGATAGGATCGTACAAACCAATTTTATGGTCGTACGAGATTTATTGGCATACAATGCAATCATAGGACGACCAACCCTCTGCACACTCGAAGCAGTGGTCTCCTCGCTACACATGAAGATGAAATTCCCGACCACAGAGGGAATTGGAGAATGTATAGCCGACCAGAAAAGTAGCAGGCAAAGTTACAACGACTACATGCGGAAAAAGAGAAGGACAGACTCAACCATGACTATTGAAGTCAAGGATGACCACGATGAAGAAACTTTGCAAAGGGCAGAACCAGTGGAAAAGCTAGAAAGAATCCACTTCAATCCCGACCAGAAGGAGCAAGGTACCATGATCGGTTCCGAACAAAAAAGCGATTTCAAATCAGAGCTCACTGAGTTTCTAAAGAAAAATTCTGATGTTTTCGCTTAGTCGGCTGAAGACATGCCAGGGATTGACAGGGAGGTGGCTGAGCATAAACTCTGTGTTGATCCACAGGCAATTCTAATTGTTCAGAAAAAAAGAAATTTCGCCATTGAAAAACATGAAGCCATTCGAACTGAAGTGCAAAAGCTAAGACAGTCTGGCTTCATAAAGCGCACAGACCACCCGCAATGGCTAGCTAATGTGGTAATGGTCAAAAAAGCAAACGGGAAGTGGCGGATGTGTACTGATTACACAGATCTCAACAAAGCCTGCCCGAAGGACCACTATCCATTTCCAAGAATCGATCTTCTCATAGATGCAACAACAGGACATGAAATGCTCAGTTTTATGGATACATATTCAAGATACAATCAGATCCTTATGCACCCTGAAGATGAAAAGCATACAGCATTCATGACTGACAGGGACAGCTATTACTATAAAGTAATGTCTTTCGATCTAAAAAATGCGGGAGCAACATACCAAAGAGCGGTAAATAAAATCTTCACACATCAAATTGGTTGAAATATTGAGGTATATGTGGACGACCTGCTGGTGAAAAGCATCTCAAAAGAAGATCATCTAACTGACCTAACGGAAGTATTCAAAGTACTCCGAAAATACAAAATGAAGCTCAATCCTGAAAAGTGCACTTTCGGGGTGTCTTCGGGAAAATTCCTCGGGTTCATGGTATCTCAAAGAGGAATCGAAGCCAATCCTGAGAAAATCAAAGCAATTTTGGATATGAAAGCACCCAGAACCATCAGAGAAGTCCAATGCCTAACTGGTCGGGTGGCAGCACTGAATAAATTTATCTATAGATCGGGGGAGAAATGCTTGCCATTCTTTAAAATTTTAAAACAGGTAGCAGGTCAAAAAGGAAACATCTGGAATGATGAATGTCAGGGAGCATTTGAAGAGCTAAAAGACAAACTATCCCGACCACCCTTGCTAGTTATGTCGACCAGCAAGAAGGAGCTACAACTATAATTAGCCGCTTCGTCGGTGGTGGTTAGTGCGGTTCTCGTGCAAGAAGAGGGTAATATACAACAACCTGTCTACTATGTCAGTCATGTCCTGAATGATGCCGAGACTCGCTACCCAGAAGTGGACAAACAAGCCCTGGCACTGGTTATAGCGGCCAGGAAGCTCCGTCCATATTTCCAATCTCATCCCATTACAGTGATGACGAATTTACCACTCAAAAAGATCCTTCACCGACCAGACTTTGCCGGAAGAATGGTGACATGGGCGGTGGAATTGAGCGAACATCAAATAGAATTCAAACCCCGACCAAGCATCAAAGCTCAATCCTTGGCAGACTTCATTGTTGAAAAACAAGAAACAAGTCAAGAGGAGGACGGTCAAGGAGTAGAATCGATCAAAAGATGGACTTTATTCATGGACGGATCGAGCAATTCGCAAGGAAGCGAAGCAGGCCTTATATTGAAAAGTCCTGGGGGATTTGAAATAAAATATGCCCTTCGCTTCAAATTTAAAGCATTCAACAATGAGGTTGAATATGAAGCAATGTTAGCAGGACTCAGGATGGCCAAAGCTCTAAGCATTCAACATCTAGAAATCAAAAGTGATTCACAGCTGATTGTAAATCAGGTGAAGGGAGTTTATGGAGCCAAAGAAAGAAGGATGGAGAAATACCTGAACCTGGTCAACAATTACAAACAGTACTTTAAAGAGCTAGAAATAACTCAAGTACCAAGGGTTGAAAACGACCAGGCTGATTCATTATCTCGCTTGGCTACGGAAGGAATGGATGTCCAAGCACCAGTGATCTACCTTGAAGAGCTTGGTAGCCCTAGCATAAACAAGGTCGACCACATGCAAATTTCAACCGAGCTGGGATGGATGGAGCTGATCATACATTATCTTGAGAACGACCAACTCCCGGAAGACCAAAAAGTTGCTCGGGCAATAAGGCAAAGAGCAGCCAGGTTCACGATCAGGGACGGACTATTATACAAAAGATCCTTCACCTGACCACTTCTAAGATGCTTGAGACCATTAGAAACTACAAATGTCTTAAGAGAAGTACACAAAGGGACCTGTGGATCTCATGTAGGATCCCGAACACTCTCTAATACAATTATATGCCACGGATTCTATTGGCCGACCTTAGAAGAAGATGCCAAAGACTTCATTAAGAAGTGTGACAAGTGCCAGGCACACGCAAAGATCTCCCATATCCCCGCAGTTCCTTTGACATCAACTCTATCCCCAATACCTTTCTCAAGGTGGGGAATAGACTTGGTAGGGAAGTTACCTAAAGCGTCAGGAGGGAGAGACTACTTGGTAGTGGCAGTAGACTACTTTACAAAGTGGGTAGATGCTGAACCCCTTGAAACTATCAATACCGAGCAGATGAAGCGCTTTGTCAAGCATAAAATATCGTACAGATATGGAATTCCAAAAATATTAGTAACCGACCATGGAAAACAATTTGAGAATGCAGCATTCTCAACATTCTGCAAAGAACAAGGGATCGAACACAGATTTTCTTCAGTAGCATATCCCCAAAGTAACGGCCAGGTCGAGGTTACTAATAGAACCATGCTCGACGGGCTCAAGAAGAGGCTCGACCAGCTCAAAGGGAGATGGGTAGATGAACTACCTAGTGTATTGTGGTCATACCGAACAACTCCCAAGACGACCACTGGAGAATCCCCATTCCGACTAGCATATGGAGCAGAGGCTAGAGTCCCAGTAGAAATCCAAATTGGATCACTTCGAGAAATAGAATTTGAAGAAGAGGCGAACATCGAAGGAATGCGAACCAATCTGGATCTGATTGACGAAGTAAGGGACAAAGCCCAGTTCCGACTTGAAGAATATCAACGAAGGATAGCGACATATTATAATGCCAAGGTTCGAAATGAAAAATACTTGCTCGGCGAACTGGTGCTTTGCCGAACAGCTGCTTCAGATCCAACAAATCAAGGGAAATTATCCCCAAATTTGGAAGGACCATACATAGTCATACGACAAGTCGCCCCCAGAGCATATCATCTACAAGATCCGAAAACAAGCGACAAGATCCCTCGATCATGGAATTCAAACAATCTCAGGAAATATTATCAATAAGAATAGTATCTGAGGAAGTCGTGAACACGACAAATTTTGTTTTCTTTTATTATTTCAGTCTTGCTATTTATTTCAGTGTGTAGACAACATGGGAGATTCATAATCCCAAGGAGTTGGATTACCTTTTATATATAAATAAAGACATTCATACAAATTACTACTCAGTTTCAACAAGACGTTCAGAAAAGACCTGAAACTCTTAGGCAAAAAAGACCTGAAACTCTCAGGCAAAAAAAGACCTGAAACTCTCAAGCAGAAAAAGACCTGAAACTCTCAGGCAGAAAAAGACCTGAAACTCTCAGGTAGAAAAAGACCTGAAACTCTCAGGTAGAAAAAGACCTGAAACTCTTAGGCAGAAAAGGACCTGAAACTCTCAGGCAAAAAAGACCTGAAATTCTCAGGCAGAAAAGACCTGAAACTCTCAGGCAAAAAAGACCTGAAACACTCAAGCAAAAAAGACCTAGGCAAAAAAGACCTGAGATTCCTAGGAAGGCCCTACGAATCTTAAGGCAGAAAAGACCTACACTCAATAGGCAATAAAGACCTAACATTTCTTAGGCACAAAAACTTCAAAATCATACCAAGTTAACATGCCCGGGAGGAAGGGGTTATGAACGAGCAGATGTTGACGAACAACTACTTAGTTCTTGACCGAACAAAACCTTACTATACCGAACAGCATGGCTTGAGATGATACAAATGCATACTTAACTTACCGAACAAGGATAGTTCACCGAAAAGGTATACTTGTGCAAAAAGGGGAAAATACCATTGGTAAGCACAGGTCGACCACAAACAGATTAATTATGATAAATATAATCATCAATTACAAACTCTGTCACTAACAGCAACAAAAAGATTGCCTAAAACAAAAAAGAAGGTTACTCGGCTACTACATCATCAGAAGCTGTTAGGTCAGTAGGATCGGTCGGATCGGAGGTCGTCGAGGGCTCGGCAGGATCGGTGGTTGTCGAGGGGCAGGCTTCATCCTCCTCCTCAGGGGCCGGTTCCTAGTCGGAGTCCAAAAAATCCTGTACGCTCACCTTCTTCGGCAAAGGGAAAGCTTTCTTACCAACCGCCCAAGATGGTCGAGGAAGCTTAAGCTCATCGAAGATGCTTGGGTCAATATATTTCTGTAATAGTTCAAGATCGACCTCTGGATAATTTTCAACGATCTTGGTAAAAACATCCCTTCGACCATATTTAAAGCTCGGGGCTGCAACTTTGGAGACAAACCCTATGCAACCTTTAGTACGAACCCATCTCTGAATCACTCCCCGACGTAATTCCTCGGAAAGATTCTCGAAAGAGACCGGGCATGCTCGAGCAAGTTGATCGGTCAAATCCCTTATATATTGATCCTTCTCTTGCTCGACCTTTGTAAAGGCAACATCTTTGTCCTCCAAAGACTTCTGCAAGCCAGCAACCTCAAGCTCAAGAGCTAAAATCCGTTCCTCGGCAGACAATGCCCGAGCATCTGAGTTTGCCTTCTCATCTTTCAAAGTGACATTTTCACCGATCACATTCTCCAGTCGACCACTGAAATCCTTGACTTTATCATTAAGCTTATATATGGTGGATTCATCTCTCTGAGCAGTCTCTAGATTTCCTCCCCAAGCTTGGGTCAAGGCACAAAGTAACCTACCCAAAGAGAATAAAAAATCATAAAATGATAAAGGAGGACTGTGCGGGAAACTCTATCTCATACGGCAAACACACACCTGGTCATTATGTCTTGAGTTCGGGTGGGTCCAATTTTCTGAAGAAATTGTTGATCGGTTGGAAGCAAAACCGACAGCAACCAAGCCTTGGCAACTTTAGTCCCATCATCTTTGTTATTTAAAACATCCTACCTTGAGTGGTCTGGAAGAAGGGGCACCAGTAGCTTGGGTGCTCGGGAGATCGTTGGGAGGGGCGGAAGGAGAGGCATCCCCATCTACTCCCCAGCCAGCCATAAATGAGGATGGAGCTTTCTTCTTGTTCAGCCAAGCAAGCTCGTCGGACACATCAGCAGATCTTTTTGGGCCAGATACAACTTGTTTCTTTCTTTCAGAATGGACCCAATCAGATTTGGTAGGGATCCGTGCTTCCGCCTCCTCCATATCCTCATCAGCTGCCCGAGAACAGTTTGCCCGATTAAGCATCACTGGGAAGACATAAAAAAGTTATTCCGGATCAGAACAAGATAGATATAAAATGAATATCTACACCAACAAACAAGGGTACATACTAGGAAGGAATCCCCAATGACGTAGTATATTGGGGTATTCCGGACAATGATCGTGAACGGCAAACATGTTCTTATCCTCGGACGGAAGCCGAAGAATCTTCTCTCTGGCACGTTGCTCGGCTCCCGAAAGGATTGGGATGTCATTGGAACCTGTAGTTGATCCCCGAACCCAACAAATGGGAAAGGAAGGCTTGGACGGTGGACGAACAAAAAAGTATTTGGGACACCAACCTTTCGTATTGGAAGGCAGAGTCACTGTCCCGACAAAGTTACCTTCCCAACCACACTGGGAGAAGGTACGTTTGGAAAGGTAAAACCAACCATCTTGCTCCTGCTTCTTCGCCACGAAGAAATGAAGAAATAAAGCCAAGGATGGTCGGACTCCTACCTTTTGGCACAAACCCCAAAAAGAAATAAAATTGCGCCAACTGTTCGGTACAAACATTCCCGGACACATTTTAAAGTGCACCATTACGCCTATAAACAATGGGAGTACAGGAAGACGAAAGCCACTCTTCAAAGCATCCTTATAAAGGGCAAACTCACCCGGGGAAGGGGAGTTGGCACGTTCATTTCTGGTAGGGACACGAATAATATGATCTGAAGGAATTTCATATTTTACCCGAAGATACTCTAGACGCTCCTATGTCATTTGGGAGGGTATGAAGTCGGGACCAGACGAATAGGGATCATAATCTATGTGGTCGGGAGTCAAGTCCTTGATTTGTTCAAGCTTATATTCCTCGAGGGTCAAACTATCTTTCCACCATTGCCGATCAGCTTTAAAACGGGCTCGAGCACTTTGACCGACTACAACAGGACGAGACTCTACTACCTCTTCAGCATCCCGACTAAGTTTTTCTCGACCAAGAGATGCCTCAGGCACCTCTTCGGATCTATCACCAAGGCTATGTTCGGGATCTATAGAATGTTCAGGAACTTCAGAAAAAGATGGCCCCTCATCTAAGTTTTTCCTATGTTTTAAAACTGCAGAACCCCTCTTCACTATTACCATGATTCTTTAAAATGGGAACATGAAGAAAAAAGGAGAAAAACATAGGAAAACAGAAGAGACACACATAAGGTTCTGAAGGAAAGAAGCTGACTACCATTACAAATTGCTATCAACAGAAAAATATTTAGAACAAGAGATGTCAAATACTTACTCGTTTGAAGCTGTCTTGAGGAAAGGAAGAGTACACAAAAGATAAGACCTTCCACAAAGAGGCAAGGAGACTTCAATCTTCCACAGAGATGCAAGGAGGCTTCAATCTTCCACAGAGATGCAAGGAGGCTTCAATCTTCCACAGAAAGGCAAAAAGACTTCGTTTTTCAAAACAAACGCAGAGAAAAAAAGTTGCAGCAAATGGAAGAGAAAATAAAGAAGAAGACGACAGTCACCTATATATTGGAAAAAGATTCCAATCCAAAGGTCTTCAAAATCCCTTAAATGAATGATGAGGATTAAACCATCCAAAAAATCCTTATCTAACAAACAACAATAACATCACGTGGACGGTGGGAGATCAACAGTCTCTTCATCATGATGGCAAGCATTTAATGTGAAGCGACAACATTGACACATGTCAATCACATACACATTTCGACGAACATGCTTCGACTTCCACGCCAAAAATGACGGCTACTCATGAATAGGACGTTACAAATTTCGATAAAGAGGGCATTGGTCTGTTCGACCATGCATCCCCTAAATGGAAAAGATACTCCCTTGAGCCGATCATAAAATTCTCGACCACAATGGACTGGGGGGCTTATGTTAATGACTAAAATGGTCATTCTACACCTTCCGGTTTGAGTCTGCGGATGAACGGTCCGACCAGGTTCGTTACCTAAGAAGGTTCAACCAGGCGGTCGATGGTAGGACCGACCATGATGAAAAGTACATCCACCTAGCATGAGGAGGAAACCTTATAAAGGTAAACCCTTATTATCTAACAACTGGAGAAGAGAGTCCGATAGGTAAAAGAACTCTTTATGGAGTTACTTTCCTAGAAACAACTCACAGTAGAGTCACATTCCGAATATAACTCTACTAACTTACATTATATAAAGACCTCAGGTAAACACTAAGAGGTAGGTATTCATACTTTGTGTGATCAATTACTTGAATTCTCCATTGAGTAGTTGAGATCATATTATTGGTACTGACTTGTTCGTCGGAGACATACCTCGACCCCCCAAGGTCGAGCTCGTATCTTGCAGGTTCGTGACAGGGAAGGACGAGTGAGATTCCGTATCTGTGAAACCCAGCCCTAACCTTGACCCGGAAACCTTGTTATTTGTAGGTCCGATGACCCGAAGTAAAGTAAGAAGTCAGCTTTGGGCCATCCCAGTAGAGGACTTGGTGTCTGGCTTTGAATCCATGAAGGTTGATGATGAGGTTCTATTTATGGAAACAGAATCCTGATGAAGATCTAATTAGTTGATGGACTTGGAGTGCTCTCTATCTTGGTTTGAAGGCATTTCTACCTACTAGGTAAGTCACTTGACTTGTGTGCAAAACCCCTTTAGGATTGGATTTGATCTGGACCTTCAATTCCCTGTTTTGGCCTTGCTGTCAGCATTGGTCGACTGATTGGTCGACTGGGCCAGTCGACCAATCCACTCAACCAATGGGTGCTGTCTTTGGCAATTAGGTTGATTCTTGCTCTATTTAAGTCTAACCTCGAGTCCACTTCGTATTTGCTGCCTCCAAACCCTCCGGAACGAACCAAAGACCCTCTGCAAGTCATCTCTCTTGCATCCTTGGAGTTTTCTTGGCGGATCTTCGTCGGAACTCTTCTTTTTGCATCAAAAGGTATGTCTACTCTCTCTTCTTCTCCTCCATCTTTGTTTTTCTTTCCTTTTTGAGTTGAGACAGTAGAAGAGATGCTGCATTCTCTGTTGCAAACATCTCTCGAACATGTTCTCATGATCATCCTAAGGATTTAAGGCTAGAACAATGATCTTAACCATGATCATTGCAAGCTTTTGAAGGATTCATGATCAAACCATGATTTAATCTCTGTTAATCTTCTAATCTGAATTCTGATCTCTTTGGATCTTCTTTCATTGATCATGTTAGTGGTTAATGGTTGTGTTTTCTTTCCATGATCCATAATCCATAGAATTCTAGTTGTTCTCTTCTACCTTACTATGTGTTCTTCATGATGCATGATAGTACATATATGGTAGGTTTTATTTCCTTATTTAGATTTATGCTTCTAAGCCTTATTCCATGAAGACCTATGCATGTTTTCATGTTTTCATTACCAAAAGCAATGATCCATCCTCCTATAGTTCTTGTCCTTGTTTTCTATTTCAAAATTTATCAAGATCCATGTTTGATTTATTTATGGTAACTTTTTGTTTCCTAATTTGGATCTTGATACCTTGATTTGATTAGTGTTTTGAGGTCCCCTTTATGTTAGAATACTACTGATATAGTCTACCCCTTGATTAGTACCCTTTTGAACCACCAAATTCGGATTTCATATCTTAAAACTCTGATTTTATAAGCTATCGTCGCATTGGTCGACTGATTGGTCGACTGGACCACTCGACCAATCCACTCGACCAATGAGTACAGCAACTCAGAATTGGTCTGTTTCGGATATTTTGATATATGTTCGCTAGGGATCTTTCCTAATATGTTGTATATACTTGTTTAGGACCTTCTTCTCAAGTTTGCCAAGATCTTACTTGATTTCTTAGGATTCTTTGCGAGTTATAAAAGGTAAGGATGGTTATTTCCTTAATTACATAGATAGCATGAATCTAGTTTCTATATTTGAATATCATTAATATGTTTCCTAAATTAGATTCTTACAATGATATACTACTGTTGCATAACTTTGATTACAGTAGCATTACTTATTCATATTGAATTGATTCATGTATGATTTACTTACCAATGTTATACAAGTGATTGTAAATATTGATTTCTTTCCATATATGGAGTTACCATATATGTGATGATATGAATTGATGCATGTGTATGCTTACGTATGGTTTGGAAAGGAGAGGTGTCCTTTTGACACTTCTGTCCTTGGACTACTACGGGAATATTATGGGATATTTCCGGAGATGCCCTCTGGACACCTTCCTAAAACTGTTGGATGACATATATAGGATTGTCTAGTAGTGTTTGGCTAGGATGTCCTGTTATGTCGGACCCTAATCGGAGGGGGTATTGAGACCGAACGACCCGTGGTAGCAATGGGGATTCATGGGCGCTCAAGACCGGTAACCAACCCGTGAGAGGACAGGAATCACATTGTGGGGGCCATTTATTGGTAGGGTTGCATATGGTTAGACTTGGGCTCACGGGCGCTTAAGACCGGTAACCAACCCGTGAGAGGACGTGAGAGCTTCCCGTCTACCATATGTGGATAACCAATAGGGTTGATGAGTCCGTAGTCCGAGTTGGTCGGTGCCATAGGATACGCCGACTCTAGTGTGAAGGATACCGGAAAGGATCGTCGGGGACGAGGAATGGAAGTATCTGGATCTGACTTGATGTAACCAAGTAGAAGACTTGCATTCGGCTAGGTTTTACCCCCGACATGCGCCAAGTACTTATACCAAATGGTTGTGAGAGAGTGTGTTGACTTAACCCCCGCCAAGGTTTGTCCCGAGGGATGAAGGACCCATTACCAATCGGTCGCCCGAGATATCTTAAATGGTTGGAGGGAATCCAAGATATCTTAAATGGTTGAGGATGTGAGTGGACTTTCCTAAAGAAGTACGGTGCTATGACTTAAAGCATGTCCGCTAATAGAGACCAGCATACATAGAGTTAGATTCATTCATTCATTGTTTGTCTCATATCATATTGCATTTATGATTGTTCTCGGAATCCCGCCATTTATGTTATTATGGATTTTAATCGCCTTTACCGAGTTTCTTTGAAACTCATTCCTTTATTGTACAATGTTGTTAGACTATCCCTGCAGTACCGAGTACTATGACGGTCCCTATGAGGAAGCGCAAGGCGAAGAGACATATCTCCAGGAAGGTGATTGCGGTTACCACAATTACTCTGAAGATCCCACGGGTGGTTATGCTCCATACGATGCTTAGTCCGACCATTGAGTGGAAGCGTCCTTGTGCTATTTATGAGATCTACACCTACAAGGATGTCGTCTACAAAGTGGAGAATAATTTAGTTACCCAATGTACTTGCTACTGGGATTAGCTTTTATCTAGTTTATTCTTTAGAGCTACTTTTCCGCTGGATGTAAAGTGGGATTTTTGCTTCACTTTACTTATCTGTTTGATACTCTGATTATGTCTATTATTCCGATTCGTTTATGATTCATTCTTTCATTATTGGATCTATGATTTATCTTCCGCACTCTTGTTATGGTTGTTCATGATTATGTTATTGTTTATGTGGGAGGTTGATCACTCGATACCCGATCTTCGGGCTGTGGATCACACTCTCGGGTATGCCGGATAGGGTACCGGCCGGGAGGGCGTGGATGATTGGTATCGAGCCCAAGGTTCGAGGAGATCCTAACCACAAAAGACAACAACCGAACATTCCTGAGTCATTGATCCGAAATGACTCTTCTACTCTTAGAAGTGAATAATAGAACACGAATTAGAAACTTGAACTTTGAGGCATAATGAACATTTTCGAATAACATACCATAATTATACTTGAACAAATGTCACTAATGCAAGGAAAAGAAAAGTGCATAACATACAATAATTAAAGAGAAACAAAATGAACTTCATTAATTTCAAAAGTTTTTACAATGATTACATCTCGAAATGCATAAATGGAAAATCCTAAGGTACGGTCTATCTAGGTGATCTACTCGATCTCTATATGCTCGAACTCCTCGCTAGCCGAGTCACCCGATGCTCTATCCTCGTCCCGTCGAGACTCCATCCTCTCGTACATGCTCCTCGTCCGACCTCCATCCTCTCTAGCATGGAAGTCATCGATCTCATCCGTGCACCAAGATCCGAAGTCTCCGGAACCGCATGTGAAGGGCCGCCTACCTCGAAGTGTGATGAAGGAAACTCGTGATGCACGTGCTCAGCCTCGCGCATATCTCAGATCATCTCCGGCCTGATCATCACTATCAGGACCGATATCCTCTCCTCCATCCTCCGATCCCCGATCCTCATCCTCTCGATTCATCATCATCCTCACCCTCCGGACCAGGAGATCTCTCTAACCGATGTAGTCTCATCCGTCGAATGGTCCGAGTCCCAATGGGGTATCCCCGTGATCTAGTGTCCATCGGAGTATCCTCGAAACTCACCCCGAAATGCCTGAAGATCAAAGTCAGAAGCCTCCCATAGAAAAGGTTCCGCATGCTAGGCCGCAGAACTAAGTCCAGCATGACCTGCTGAATGATGTAGGAGAGATCGATCTCGAAGCCCATGTAGATGCGGTAAATGACCAAGGCCTCCATCACTGTGACCCGATGGTGATGTCCGGCTTTCGGCATGATGTTTCGGCCGACTATGCGACCGATAATACGTGCAGAACCCGTCATCCGTCCGCTAGTCCACGGTGTGAAGCATCGGCGGCTATCCCATAGCGTAGGGCAAACCCCGGGGGGGGGGGCGGGGGGGGGGGGGGGGGGGGGGGGGGCCCTCCTTTTCTGTTTGGGGGGGGGGAGAAGCAGGAACAAGATGGTTGGTTTTACCTTTCAAAACGTACCTTTTCCCAATGTGGTTGGGAAGGCAACTTTGTCGGGACAGGAACTCATCCATCCAACACGAAGGGATGGCGTCCCAAATATTTTTTTGTTCGGCCGCCATCCAAACCCTCTTTTCTCATCTTCTGGGTTTGTGGACCGATTACAGGTTCCAATGACATCCCTATCCTTTCTGAAGCCGAGCAACATGCCAGGGAGAAGATTCTTCGGCTTCCAACCGAGGATAAGAACGGGTTTTCCGTTCACGGCTATTGTCCGGAATACCCCAATATACTACGTTTTTGGGGGTTCCTTCCTAGTGAGTATTCTTTGTTGGTGTATCTTTATTTTTTGCGACTATCCTTTTGTGTTTCGATAGTAATTCTCCTATCCTTTTTCAGTGATGCTTAATCGGGCAAATTGTTCCCGGGCAGCTGATGAGGATATGGAAGAAGTTGAAGCTCGGATCCCTACCAAACCTGAACGAACTCGGTCAGATAGAAAGAAGCAAGTTCTATCAGGTTCGAAGAGATCGGCTGATGTGCCAGTCATTCCTCCTAGGCCGAACAAGAAAAAGGCTCCTTCGTCTTTCGTTGCAGGCTCGGGAGAAGATGTGGACGCCTCCCCTTCCGCTCCTCTTGAGGATATTTCGAGTACCCAATCTGCTGATGCTCCATCCAGTGGACAACTTAAAGCTGGATCTTACGTTTTAAATAACACTACTGATGGTACTGAAGTTGCCAAGGGTTGGTTGCCAGCAGCTTTGCTCCCCACCGATCAATAGTTTCTTCGGAAAATTTGACCCACCCGAACTGAAGATATAATGACTAGGTATGTGGTTTCCGCACGAGATTCCTTTTCCCGTACAGTCCTCCTTTTTCATTATTTGCTTTTTTCTTGGTAGGTTGGTTTGTGCCTTATCCCAGGCTTGGGGAGGCAACTTGGAGGCTGCTTGGAAGGATCAATCCACTATTTATCAGCTTGACGATAAAGTCAAGGATTTAAGTGGTCGGCTGGAGAATGTGATCGGTGAAAATGCTGCTTTGAAGGATGAGAAGACGGTCACTGACGCTCGTGCTTTATCTTCTGAAGAGCGCATTTTAGTTCTCGAGCGTGAGGTTGCAAGTTTGAAGATATCTTTGGAAGACAAAGATGTTGCCCTTACGAAGGTCGAGCAAGAGAAGGATCAGTTTATAAGAGATTTGACCGATCAACTTGCTCGAGCATGCCTAGCCTCTTTCGAGAATCTTTCCGAGGAATTAAGTCGGGAGGTGATTCAGAGATGGGTACGTACCAAGGGTTGTATAGGATGTGTCTCTAAAGTTGCAGCCCCGGGCTTCAAATTTGGTCGGAGAGATGCTTTTACTCGAGTTATTGAGAATTATCCCGAAATCGATCTTGATCTGTTACAGAAGTATGTCGACCCGGGTATCTTCGATGAGCTTAAGCTTCCTCGGCCATCTTGGGCGGTTGGTAAGAAAGCTTTTCCTTTGCCGAAGAAGGTGAGCGTACAGGATTTTGTAGACTCCGACTGGGAACCGGCCCCTAAGGAGGAGGATGATGCCGGCCCCTCAACGACCACCAATCCAGCCGATCCCTTGACGACCACCAATCCAACCGATGTGATTGCCTCTGATGATATAATTGCCGAGTAGCCTTCTTTTCGCTTCCTTTGAACAATGAAGTTTGTAATAGATAATTTATCATAGGTTATTTTGCCTAGTAAATTTTTGTCAATGGTATTTTCCTCTTTTTGTACTAAGTATACTTGTTCGGTATGATACCATTTTTGGCATATTTCCCTCCTTTGTACGAAGTTTACTTGGTCGTGGGAATACCTTTGTTCGGTATATAATGGTGCTTGTTTGTGTCATGCACTTGTATCATTCCAAGCCATGTTGTTCGGTATAGTAAGGTTTGTTCGGTCATGGACTAAATAGGTGTTCGTCAACAACTGTTCATCCATAACCCCTACCTCCCGGGCATGATAACTTGGTATGTCTTTTGAAGTATTCGTGCCTAAGGAATGTTAGGTCTTTATTGCCTATTGAGTGTAGATCTTTTTCTGCCTAAGTAATATCTTAGGTCTTTTGTGCCTTAAGATTCGTAGGGCCTTCCTATGAATCTCAGGTCTTTTTTTGCCTAGGTCTTTTTCTGCCTGAGATTTTCAGGTCTTTTTCTCGCCTCGAGATTTTCGGTGTCTTTCTCGCCCGAGATTTTGGGGTCTTTTCTTCCTGAGAGTTTCAGGTCTTTTTTGCCTGAGATTTTCAGGTCTTTCTTAAGCGTCTTGTTGAAGTTGAGTAGTAATTTGTACGAATGTCTTTATTTATATATAAAAACTAATCTGACTTCTTGGGATTATGAATCTCCCATTTTGTCTACATACTGAAATAAATAGCAAAACTGAAATAAAATGCTCAAAATTTGTCATGCTTACGACTTTCTCAGATACTATCCTTATTGATAGTATTTCCTGAGATTGTTCGAATTCCATGATCGAGGGATCCTGTCGCTCGTCTCCGGATCTTGTAAATGATATGCTCCGGGGGCAACTTGTCGTATGACTATGTATGGTCCTTCTCAATTTGGGGATAACTTTCCTTGATTGGTTGGATCTGAAACAGCTGTTCGGCGAAGCACCAGCTCGCCGGGCAAGTATTGTTCATTTCGAACCTTGGCATTATAATATGTCGCTATCCTTCGTTGATATTCTTCAAGTCGGAATTGGGCTTTGTCCCTCACTTCGTCAATCAGATCCAGATTGGCTCGCATTCCTTCGATGTTTGCCTCTTCTTCGAATTCTATTTCTCGAAGTGATCCAATTTGAATTTCTACTGGGACTCAAGCATCTGCTCCATATGCTAGTCGGAATGGGGATTCCCCTATGGTCATCCTGGGAGTTGTTCGGTACAACCATAGTACACTAGGTAGTTCATCTACCCATCTCCCTTTGAGCTAGTCGAGCCTCTTCTTGAGCCCGTCGAGCATGGTTCTATTAGTAACCTCCACCTAGCCGTTACTTTGGGGATAAGCTACTAAAGAAAATCTGTGCTCGATCCCTTGTTCTTTGCAGAATGTCGAGAATGCTGCATTCTCAAATTGCTTTCCATGGTCGGTTACTAATATTTTTGGAACTCCATATCTGTACAATATGTTATGCTTGACAAAGCGCTTCATCTGCTCAGTATTGATATTTGCAAGGGGTTCAGCCTCTACCCACTTTGTAAAGTAGTCTATTGCCACTACCATGTATTCTCTCCCTCCCGATGCTTTAGGTAACTTCCCTACCAGGTCTATTCCCCACCTTGCAAAAGGTATTGGGGATAGAGTTGATGTCAAAGGAACTGCGGGGATATGAGAGATCTTTGCGTGTGCCTAGCACTTGTCACACTTCTTAACGAGTCTTTGGCATCTTCTTCTAAGGTCGATCAATAGAATCCTTGGCATATAATTGTATTAGAGAGTGTTCGGGATCCTACGTGAGATCCGCAGGTCCCTTCGTGAACTTCTTTTAAAAAATTTGAAGCTTCTAATGGTCCCAAGCATCTTAGAAGTGGTCGAGTGAAGGATCTTTTGTATAATAGTCCGTCCCTGATCATGAACCTGTCTGCTCTTTGTCTTATCGCCAGAGCAATTTTTTGGTCTTCTGGGAGCTGGTCGTTGTCAAGATAATGTATGATCGGCTCCATCCACCCCAGCTCGGTTGAAATTTGCATGTGGTCGACCTTGTTTATGCTAGGGCTATCAAGCTCTTCAAGGTAGATCACTGGTGATTGGACATCCATTCCTTCCGTAGCCAAGCGAGATAATGAATCAGCCTGGTCGTTTTCAACACTTGGTACTTGAGTTATTTCTAGCTCTTTAAAGTACTATTTGTAATTGTTGACCAGGTTTAGGTATTTCTCCATTCTTCTTTCTTTGGCTCCATAAATCCCTTTACCTGATTTACAATCAGCTGTGAATCACTTTTGATTTCTAGATGTTGAATGCTTAGAGCTTTGGCCATCCTGAGTCCTGCTAACATGGCTTCATATTCAGCCTCATTGTTGGATGCTTTAAACTTGAAGCAAAGGGCATATTTTATTTCAAATCCCCCAGGACTTTTCATTAATAGGCCTGCTCCGCTTCCTTGTGAGTTGCTCGATCAGTCCACGAACAAAGTCCATCTTTTGATCGATGCTACCCCTTGCTCGTCCTCCTCTTGACTTGTTTCTTTATTTCAACAATGAAGTCTGCCAGGGATTGAGCTTTGATGCTTGGTCGGGGTTTGAATTCTATTTGATGTTCGCTCAATTCCACCACCCATGTCACCATCCTTCCGGCCAGGTCTGGTCGGTGAAGGATCTTTTTGAGTGGTAAATTCGTCATCACTGTAATGGGATGAGATTGGAAATATGGACGGAGTTTTCTGGCCGCTATAACCAGTGCCAGGGCTTGTTTGTCCACTTCTGGGTAACGAGTCTCGGCATCATTCAGGACATGACTGACATAGTAGAAAGGTTGTTGTATGTTACCCTCTTCTTGCACGAGAACTGCACTAACCGCCACCGACGAAGCGGCTAAATATAGTTGTAGCTCCTTCTTGCTGGTCGGCATAACGAGCAAGGGTGGTCGGGATAGTTTGTCTTTTAGCTCTTCAAATTCTCCCTGACATTCATCATTCCAGATGTTTCCGTTCTGACCTGTTACCTGCTTTAAAATTTTGAAGAATGGCTGGCATTTCTCCCCCGATCTAGATATAAATCTATTCAAGGTCTTTGCCACCCGACCAGTTAGGCATTGGACTTCTCTGATGGTTCTGGGTGCTTTCATATCCAAAATTGCCTTGATTTTCTCAGGGTTGGCTTCGATTCCTCTTTGGGATACCATGAACCAGAGGAATTTTCCCGAAGATACCCCGAAAGCTCACTTTTCAGATTGAGCTTCATCTTGTATTATCGGAGTACTTTGAATACTTCGCTGCGGTCAGTTAGATGATCTTCTTTTGAGATGTTTTTCACCAGCATGTCGTCCACATATACCTCCATATTTTGACCAATTTGATGTTTGAAGATTTTATTTACCGCTCTTTGGTATGTTGCTCCCGCATTTTTTAGACCGAAAGGCATTACTTTATAGTAATAGATGTCCCTATCAGTCATGAATGCTGTATGCTTTTGATCCTCAGGGTGCATAAGGATCTGATTGTATCCTGAATATGCATCTATAAAACTGAGCATTTCATGTCCTGTTGTTGCATCTATGAGAAGATCAATTCTTAGAAGTGGATAGTGGTCTTTTGGGCAGGCTTTGTTGAGATCTATGTAATCAGTACACATCCGCCACTTCCCGTTTGCTTTTTTGACCATTACCACATTAGCTAGCCATTGCGGGTGGTCTGTGCAATTTATGAAGCCAGACTGTCTTAGCTTTTGCACTTCAGTTCGAATGGCTTCATGTTTTTTAATGGCGAAATTTCTTCTTTTCTGAACAATCAGAATTGCCTGTGGATCAATACAAAGTTTATGCTTAGCCACCTCCCTGTCGATCCCTGGCATGTCTTCAACCGACCAAGCGAAAACATCAGAATTTTTCTTTAGAAACTCAGTGAGTTCTGATTTGAAATCTGCTTCTTGCTCGGAACCAATCATGGTACCCTGCTCCTTCTGGTCAGTATTGAAGTGGATTCTTTCTAGCTTTTCCACTAGTTCAGCTCTTTGCAAAGTTTCTTCATCACGGTCATCCCTGACTTCAATAGTCATGGTCGAGTTTGTCCTTCGCTTCTTCTGCATGTAGTTGTTGTAATTTTGCCGGCTACTTTTCTGGTCGGCTATACATTCTCCAATTCCCTTTGTGGTCGGGAATTTCATCTTCATGTGTAGCGAGGAGACCACGGCTTCGAGTGCGCAGAGGGTTGGTCGTCCTATGATAGCATTATATGCCGATAAGTCTCGTACGACCATAAAATTGGTTTGTACAATCCTATCCCTTGGGTGTTCTCCGATTCGTAGTTCTAATTGGACCGTGCCTTCTGCGCGGGTGGTTGATCCTGTGAATCCATAAAGCTGGGTTTCCAATGGAACAAGCCTATTATCTTTCAACTTCATCTTTTTGAACGCCTCCAATGATAGTATGTCTGCTGAAGATCCAGTATCCACTAGAACTCTATGGATCTAAGTTCCTTCCAGAAGAACTTTGATTACTAGAGCATCATCATGAGGGATAGTGATGTTCCGTAGATCGTCGAAAGAAAATTTTATTGGCTCAGAAGATATATTTTTATTGGTTTCAGTATTCCCAATATATCGTGCTTTTCTCTTTGTCTGCCGACCTGATTCTTCCGCCGGGCCTCCAAATACAGTATACAATGGACTCCTTTTTCCTTGATTTTCTCCCGCCTTAGGTCGGCGCTTGGCCGGACTTCTTCTTTCTTCCCTGTGGTCTGACCTTTCTCTCTTCGAAGCAGGTTTGTCTTGTGGTCGGCCTTCTTGCTTAGGTTGGATATACTTCTTTAAATGTCCTCGAGAGATTAAGTTTTCTATCTCCATCTTTAGATTTTTCCAATCGTCCGTCCAATGACTGTGATCCTTGTGATATTCACAAAACTTTTGTTTATCACGTTTTCCCGGCGGTGCTCGGATTTTGTCCGGCCACTTCAGATGTCCTTGATTTTTTATTTGCATCAAGATTTTGGATATTCTAGTATTCGGTGGTGGGAGATTAATGATCTCTTGCTTTTTTGGGGATTCTGCTCGAGCATTCAGCTTATCCCTAACATCCTGGTCGGTTGTGCCCTTTCTCGACTGCTTCTTCTTTCGGCCCTTGGTTCTCTCTTTCGAGATTCTATGGTTTCTGAAATTTCTGCTTGTTTATGACATCTTTCATTCAGTTCCGCATATGTTTTTGGCATATCTTGGAGTAGTCACTCTAGCAAACCTTCATGAGTAATTCCTTAGTATAACGCATGAAAGGCAATTTTCTCGTCCATGCTTTCAATTTGCATGGTAAGATTATTGAATCTTTTAAGGAAACTTCGGATAGATTCCGTTCTACCTTGTTTTATAGCAAACAAAGTGTCTTCTCTTTTCTTCAATCCGACTCCTCCCTGGAAGCGCAGCATAAACACTCGCCCTAGCTGATTGAAACTCTTAATCGAACCACTTGGCAACGCCAAGAACCAGTCCATTGCGGAACCGGTTAAAGAGGTTGCAAAACTTTGGCACATGGCTGCCTCATTATGCTTATAGATTGACATGGTTGACCTGTAGCGAGTGATGTGATGTTTTGGACATTGTGATCCGTCGAACAATATAAAAGTTGGGCATTTGAAGCTTTTTGGTATCTCCGCCTCAGAGATAGCTCGGATGAAAGGATCCTCTTTTAGAAAAGTATATAGCTCATCTTTCTTTGGATCGTTTAACTTGTTTACCTTCTCGTCTAACTCTTTGATTTGTTTGGTCAAGCTCTCTTCTCGCTTGCTCGGTCCGGACTCAGCTCTTTTGTTTTTTGGTTCTTTGAGAGGATTGTTGCTGCTTCCTCGATCATTATATTCGTCGATCAGAGGGTCTTTATTTGGAATTTCTTTCTCAGATGCCTAGGACTTCTCGCCTACCTTCTCTTTTAACTTTTGTCCGTTTTCTAGAGATGGTCGAGGCATTTGATCGGGAATGACTAGGTGATTATTCTTGCTTCCCTCAAATACTTTTTGAGTATTTTTAGGGTCTGCATTCGGGGCAATTATATGACCCAAAGCCATCCTGACTAGTTCATTCAAGGAGGATATTTCCTCTCGAAGCTTTGTATGTTCCTTCTGTAGTGTCTCAACTTGATTTGCTAATGCTCCTTGATTCAGGTGCTCGGGGTTTTTCTCCCCTTGATCGGTATTTTTCTCCACCTGGTCGGGATTTATCTCCACCTGATCAGGAATTACCGATTTTTCAGGTAGAGGATTTCCCTTCGAAGCATCATCCTCCACCTCCTTCTGGCTTACGACCTTCGCTTTTGATCGCACCATGACTTTTTGATGCAATTTCCACAGACGGCACCAATTGTTGATACGGAATCTCGCTCATCCTTCCCTATCACGAACCTGCAAGATACGAGCTCAACCTTGGGGGGTCGAGGTACGTCTCCGACGAACAAGTCAGTACCAATAATATGATCTCAACTACTCAATGGAGAATTCAAGTAATTGATCACACAAAGTATGAATACCTACCTCATAGTGTTTACCTGAGGTGTTTATATAGAGTATGGTAATGGAGTTCTCTTCAGAATATGACTCTAATGAGAGTTGCCATAGGAGAGTAACTCTTCGGGAGAGTTCTTTTACCTAACTGGAACTCCTCTGTGGTTGTTGGTCAGTAGGACTCTAACCTTATGAGGTTTCTCATCCTATTAGGAGAATGCAGTTGGTCGATCCTACCATGAGCCGACTGGTCGAACTTTATTAAGTATCGAACCTAGTCGGATCGTGCAACTGCCGGTTCAGACCAGGGGATATAGAATGACCATTTTAGTCATTAACAAGATCGATTGTCATGTGATTCGTGAAAAACTTCAGGCTCGGCAAATTCAAACAATTTATGTTTCTTCTAAGCATCAAGTGGGAGATATTTTTACTAAAGCTTTGAGTCAAGAACAATATCATTTTCTTCTTAGCAAGTTGGGCATTCATGATGTCCATGCTCCAACTTGAGGGGGAGTGTTAAATTGTATTGGGTCGGGTCATAACCCGTACCCAGGTAGAGAGGGTAAGGCGGTGGAAATAAACCTATAAATCGTGGATCATTGTAAAACCCTCGATTTAATGAAAACCAAAGCTGCCTCCTTTCTCCCGTGGATGTAGGCCTCTGGCCGAACCACGTTATCTCCTTTTGTTCTTCCTAAATCTCACATCTTTTTCCTTGATTATACAATTAACACTAGGAGAATTAACGATTTTTTTCTTGGAAACACAAACACTTTGTTTGAATTCCAGATTGATAACGTATGATGCAATTGCAACGTAGACCCTCTCATTAAGATTCAAAGAAACATGGTTAAATGTTGAACGGCAACCCTCCACAGGAGCAAAGCAAGCAGAGTTCCCCTGCAATTCGGTCGTCGTTAAGTTCGCATCGAATATCATTTTGCAAGAGCCTAGATTGCATTCGGATTCATTATATGATGCTCCAAATTACCTTGAGAGATTTATAGCATTGATTATATCTTGGATTAGAGTTTTGATTTAAATACTTATCTCAATCATTTTGCAAGAGCCTAAACTGCATTCGGATTCATTATCTGATGGACCAAATTACCTTGAGAGATTTATAGCATTGATTATACAATCTTGGATTAGAGTTTTTTATTTTAATATTTATCTCTCTTCTTTTTTTTTTTTTTAACCAAAAACTGTCCTCTTTGGTATCTAATTTTGACAATTGAAATTAGTGGATTGTTGGTAGCCATGGATTTTCTTTCAAAACAAGGCAAAAATATTATATACTAATATATAGGAATATGATGATTGTACATAGGGATTACATGTGGTAAAACCGCTTTTCCTAAGCTTCTTCCCGACTGTAAGAAAGAAGCCATGTAGGTAAACAAGAGATGTCTAACTGAACCTCTATCTTGCATAACCGGAATCAGGTTAGCCACTAGGTCTGTGCAGTCGTTTGTTTTATGGACATAGTGCATCCATCGACGAGCATGAAATCGCATCACCAAGAGTAGGATGACAATGTCTTCCACCAAATCCAACGCATATCATGGGTAAGGCAGCTTTGGTCAAGGATTTGCACTGCATTCATGGAGTCTGACCGTATTTCTACCATGTCATGACTCAATCAGCAAGCCTCTCGTAGCTCCGCGAGTATCCCCTTGAGCTCACATATGAGAATATTTGTTTCTACGGTACCAGTTTGGCCATGGGTTTTCTTTCCCACCTAAAAGTCCTGCATGTCTTTGTGTTAAATTTTAAGAGTCGATCCTAACTATAAGCACACTAACATCCCGGGGATGTTTCTCCCTTTTATTTACAGGGAAATACTATATATGAGGATACTCTTACATTCACTTTTGATTTTGAATTTGGAATGCGGATTTATGCTCTTGCCAAAATGAAAACATGGGTCTACAGTCAAAGTATTGCTCAGTTGGCAACGACCAATGCCTCTTAGTGAAGAGGTCCTGGGTATGCCTCTCCCTGATGGGGAGAATATCAATTATGAGTTTCTGGAATGTTTGGATAGGCAGAAGTCCAAACGGAAGTCGAAATAGTTTCAATTTTACGATAATTCTTGAAACGGTCGTAACTTTTGATCCAAAAACAGTTACAAGACCCATAATATATCAAAAGGGCTTTTTGAGCAATATATATAGTGGGTCCAGCCAAGTTCTCTCGTAGGCGTTGTTTTGGCCACCAAATTCCATCTTTTAGTGGGTTTCTAAGGCATTTTTAGTTTCCTAGTTAGATTTGAATTTCTAATTTTAGCCCTTTTAACTTCGTATTATTTTTTCCTAATATTTTTAAGGGTTTCTTAGCTTTATATAAGCATCCTTATTATCTTGGAAGGTTTTCCCCACTTTTAAACAATATTTTTCAATTTACCTAAGTTCCATGTTCTATGCTACATGCTGCGTCAAAATTTTACACAAAAGCTATTCGGGCTTATAGTTGAACTGCACATAAGCTGGCCCTAATTGACCAAATCTTAATTCCAATTACTGTTTATGATGAAAATTCTGATTCTTTTTTTTTTTTTTTTTTTTTGTTGAAAGGAGGTTTTATTCAACAGAAGAAACATCAGCAGAGCAAAAGCCTAGTTCTAAAGCAAGCAAAGCTTACAGCCAGGGGGAGCTCACAGACCAGTACTGTCTGGAGCCGAGAGAGATGCCACACAGGGCCAAAGAGTCTGCAACAATGTTGCCAGAACCTGGTAAAAAACGAAAAAATTACAGTTGCAGAGCCAGCAAGTTCCAAAATATCATCCACCAATGGAGTAGCCATTAGGGGAGCAACTGATTCTTTGTTGAGAACTCGAACAACAACTTGGCAATCCGATTCAATGATCAATTGACTTACACCAGCTTCCAATGCAACCAGAAGACCAACTTTTATAGCTTCCAGCTCCCCAATAAGATTGAAACTCATAATCAGACCCTCAGAGAACACAAAATTGATGCCACGGTCGCTCGAATGACCAATAATACCAATGCCTCCGTAGGAAGCAGAATCTGGAAGGGCAACATCAACATTGATTTTAATCCATCCTTCATCCGAAGGAAGCCAAATGCAAGGCTGTGGAGAAACCGCAAGAGAGGGGGGAGTGTTCCAAATAGAGGAGAATTCTTCCCAAGCTAAATTGGCCTTATCTATTGCCATTTGAGGATTAATGTCAACACCATTAAATAAGAGATTGTTCCTTGACAGCCATATAGACCACAAATAGAATGAAGCTCTACCGAAGGGTTCTCTGCGCCGTTTGTCTTTCTTTGTAATATCACACCAAGCTGAAAGCCATGCAGCTAAAAAAGAATCTGATGTAGTGCTGATTCTAGGAGAAATGTGAGATCCAAACTAGATTGCCTTGGCATAGGGGCAAGAAATGATCTATTGATTCAGGAACATTTCCACATCTGGAGCAGGTGATATCAAGTGGAATTTGCCTACGAAACAAAGCAGTGGTCGTAAGAAGCCCATTGGAACACATTATCCACATAAGAAATTTGACCATGAAAATTCTGATTCTGATGGTGTGAAAGATTGAAACGATTGGGACCAATTTGAACTTAACTTCTTCTTCTTCTTTTTTTATTTTTTATTTTATTTTTTTGGGGTACTGGTTTGAAAATTGGTGCTTTTTTTAATACTGAAAATGAAATGCCTCCGCAAGGGTCGAACCCAAGACCTCTTCACTGAGAAACATGAATCTTTACCACTCAATGAACCCTGCATTGAATTGAATTTAACTTATTAGAACCATCACAATGGACACCCTAGTTGGATCAGTACCATCACCATGATGCTTAGTAGATAAAGTCAATTTCGATGGGCACCCATAATAAGAAAAAGTGTCCCACAGGCCACACCTTGAAGTTTAATGGGCTTTTGGGCCTAGCAGGCCCACATGGTGAATAGTCTATTTCACCTAAAAAGAAGTAATCTTTTTCTAGACACGTCATCAAGCTATATTGGGCCTATAGATGTGCAATGGTTGTTGGGTTGAGGACAGTAAGGCCCACTAGAGAACTTTCGTTTCCAATCAGTAGTGTTGGATTCCATGCTCCGGGTTAAGATCGTCCAATTGGGTTCGGTTTCGCTTTATTTGTTTGCTTGCCATTCGGTTCAAGTGAAGAGTAGAAATAAAAAATGAACCGCTTCGTATATCATTTGAAAAGCCTTGGAAATATACATGCGCGTAAAGTCCCATGTACTTTCTATTTATTATTACTTTCATCTCAGATAGTCCCAAAAATATGAATTCTTATCAGTCATTCTCTTCTGATATTTTAAAAACGCCATAATACCTTCTATCTTTTTAACCTTTCAGTCGATTTAAAGCAATTTGTTTATTTGTTTATTTTTTTATCAATTTTTTCCTTCATTTTTTCCCTTTTTCTATAAGAATCCATTATACATGACTAGTTTGTTTTTTTCCCCTCTTTTTTAGAAGTTTTTTTATTTTTTATTTTTATTCTCCCTCCTTCATAGAAATTTTTTATTTTTATTTTTTATTTAATTTTAATGTCATGGAACAAAAACTATTGAGGAACCAAACCTTGTTAAGGTTGTAACAAAGTCAGGTTGTACTTGGTTTTTTCAAACATTTGTCTTGATTCCGAATATCCTATTTCCATCCTAATCCTAACTGTTGGGAAATGTCATGTCAGCATTGCCACATCAGCCTCCATTAGTTTTAATGATAACAAACACAATTTACTAAGGTTTACATTAAATTGTGTCTGTCCAGCTCATTACTAAAGTGGATCGATTCCATCTCATTGGACTAATTAAACTCCCCAGATGCTCAAGCCCAAGCCAAGTCAAGCAATCTTCGACAAAAAACCAAAGTCAAGATGAGTACAAGTTCAATGCACAAGAAGATGCAAAGATTAAGTCAAGAATCAAGACTTAGATGAATTAGGACTTAGGACACACTTGTTGCATACACACATATGTAACAACATTAATTATATGCATATCATGTCACTAGACTGACCTAGGACATAGTAAGAAGGTTTATGAGGCTTATGTTTGATCAAAAAGACAAAAAATCCAAGCCAAGTCCAAGTTCCAAAGTAGATGGGCTACTGTGCACCAGACGATCATCTGTCTAGCTTGTACAAGCCCAACGGCTATAGTCTAACGGTTATTTCTTGAGACGGAGCTCCGTCTGTCAAACAGACATCCGTCCGGAGTAAAATTTCATTGAAATTTTATATCTGTTGGGAGGTTGGGCCAAGCAATTCGATGACTTCTTTATAAGCCCAACCATTTAAGGGTATCTACTTTACCAACTATGTTGTTGGTGCAACCTAGCTAGAGGGGGGGGGGTGAATAGGTTGCAACTAGTGGATTGTCCCAATTTTTTGGTTTGACTGCAGTTTCAAGATAAATTGAAAATTCAAATGAATTTAAACAATAGCAAACAACCACAAAACAAGAATTTATAATGGTTCGACTTTACAAGTCTACATCCATTCCTCTTTTGGCTTTAAGAGAGATTTCCACTAGTGATTCTCTTTCAATATAATGGGAGAAATCAAATCCTTTACAATCTTTGTTACGGGGTAAGAGCATCATTTACAATCTTTGTTTATCCTAGGGCAAGATCACCCTCTTCAATCTTTGCTCACGGGCAAGAGCACCCAAAACCAATTCTAATCTACCTATACTAGAATTGAACAATTACAAAAGAAAGATGTTACCTAACAAGAGGTATGACACTTTACCTCTTGTGTGAGTCTGATGCAATGAGAGTTGTATGCTCAATTGTAATATGAATGCACCACCAGCGCCTTCGATCACATCAAACTTGACTTCCACAAGTTTACTTAACACCTTGGTATGTTCTTTAAGGTTGAGTGAGGATGAGAGGCAAAGCACAATTGTTTTCTTGTGATTTGAGAGCTTGAGATTACTTTGAACAATAGTTGATCAAATGTAAGGTTCAAGCTCTAAAATGGGGTAAATTGGGCTTATATAAATGGCCTTTAAGTGCCTTAGCCCAACCCCCAACGGATAAAAAATAGACAGATTTTAGTTCAAATTTCAGTTCAGACGGACATCCATCTAAAAATATAGCAGTTTGAAAAATATAGTTGTTGCAAATTTTTTATCAGAAGGATGTCCGTCTTAGAAGGATGTCCATCTGATTAGACGGAAAATTCGTCTGAGCTTTTGTGACCAGACGGAAGACCGTCTAGATCAGACGAACGTCCGTCTGAGGCACAGAATGCACATTTAGGTGCATACAAGGACATGATTGGGTTTTGGTATTTCTAACCAACCCTAAGCCTCATACACTCGCCTAACATGTCCTAGGTCAGTCTAATGTCATGATATATATATAATTGAGTGCAATTACATATGAATGCATATGAAGTGACTTAAGTCCTAATTTGCTAAGTCTTTTTGCTTGAGCTTGAGTTGATGATCATTGATGTTCTTAAGTCTCCTTGTACACCATTCTTCATGCTCACCTTGACTTAGACTTCATGTCTATCTTGGCTTAGTCTTGGCCTTGACTTGGGCTTAGGCATTTGGCATTGAGTTGGACTTGGTCCACTTGCTGTCATATTGAACTAGACAACCACAAGTCAGTATAGCCATTAGTAATTCATGTTTGTTATCATTAATGGAGGCTGATGGGGCAATGCTGATATGGCATTTCCCAACATGAGGTATTACTCCCTCACAAGTCTTAAAGCCATTATTTGAGTGATCTAGCATTGATTACTAGTCTCCCAACTCCATCCAACTTTGAAGAACATTACAAAGTTATCAGGTAAGCTCATTGGAATCAAGCTTGGAGTTATTGAAGGTCATTGGGATTTCTTGTTGGTGCATTACATTTCTTGAAGCATTCATATCATTGCATAACATTCACACAAGGGGTAAAGTGTACTCCCCTTGTTAGGTAATATCATTCACTTCTTAAACTTGTATTGATTGTTCAATTCTAGTCTAGGTTGATTAGAATTGGTAGAGGGTGCTCTTGCCCTATTTAGAACAAAGATTGTAAAGGGTGCTCTTACCGTACTTAGTAAACAAAGATTGTAAAGGATACTCTTGCCCCATAACAAAGATTGTAAGGGTTTGATTCTCTATCATCATATTGAAAGAGAATCACTAGTGGAATACTCTCTTGAGGCCAAAAGAGGAGTGGACGTATATTTGTAAAGTTGAACCACTATAAACTCTTGTGTTGTGATTGTTTGTTACTGTCTAATTTCATTTAAATCTTCAATTTATTTTAAAATTACAATTAAACTTTGAAATTGGGATAGTCCACTAGGTACAACCTAATCACCCCCCTCTAAGTTGTATTAACAATTGGTATCAGAGCAGGATCTCAAATTGAGATTAAAATAAAACTCTAAAAGAGTAAGAGATCATGGCATCATCATCCAATCAATTCTCTTCAAGACCTGAAGAACTTGATACCTCTAGATCTCCATATTTTGATGGAGAAGGTTTGCTTATTGAAAAACTAGGTTTGAAGATTTTGTATGTGCTATTGACATAGATGTTTGGGACATAATTACATGTGGACCAAATGAGATTACCAAATTTGATAAAGATGGTAACAAAATTCGCAAACCAAGGATCGAATGGGATGGAACTAACAAGGTCAAATCCCAAGCAAACTACAAGGCCAAAATGTTTCTACAATGTGCTTTATGTGAAAAAGGTATATAACATATGTGGTACTTGTAAGAATGCTAAAGAAATATATAACAAACTGGTGGTTGCCTATGAAGGAACCAACCAAATAAAAAAGATGAATTTGGATGTTTACATGCTTCAATATGAAAACTTTAAAATGTTAGATGATGAGAATATAACTTCTTTATTTACTAGATTCACTAACATTGTAAACAAGTTGCATAGTCTTCGTAAGGATTTTGCTAATGAGGATGTGACAAGAAGGATTCGAAGAGCTTTTCCACCTTCATGGAGACCCAAGAAAACCGGAATACAAGAAGTGGAAAATCTAGAATATCACACTCGATGAGCTCATGGGATCCCTACTTGCACATGAGGTGGAGCTTGAAGAAGACAAGAAATATGAAGAAAGTCACTCAAAAGAGCCAAAAAAGAAGTCAATTGCTCTTAAAAGCTCCATCAAGAAGGATGATGAAAGTGAAATAGATGATAGTAACTCCAATAGTGGTATAGCACTTATCACAAGGAAGTTCAAGAAATTTATCAAGGGAAGAAAATGAAGGTTTCCACCTAAAGGGCAAGGGCCCAAATAATCTAAAAGTAAAATCGGATGAAGATCAAGACCATCCAAAAGGAAAAACTCCATCCACTAACATTCAAAATGTCATTTGCTTTGAGTATAAGAAACCGGAGCAGTTCAAAACTGCTAACAAAGGAAATAAGAAAGCCTACAAAGCCGAAGTGACTTACACTACAAACGATGATGAGGAAGAAAATGAGGAGTCCGATGAAGAAAATATCAACTTAGCCTTGATGGCTAAATCGGATGAAGATCAAGACCATCAGGTAAACTCTATATATGATAGTCTTGATTCCATTCATGATAAAAATGAAATAGATAACATTGATGGGGAAGATTTAGTTAGTGGCTTTCAAACCTTGTATAACTTAAGCAAGAAACTTGAAAAGAAAAACAAGGTCTTGAAAGGTGAAGTGTCCTCTCTTAATGACACCGTAAATGACTTACGAGAGTACATTAAAAAAACAGAAAATGAAGATATTCACCTAAACAATGCCCTTGTGACATTCACAAATGGGCAAAATAACCTAGATAATCTTCTAGGAATCCCCCAAAAGAGTCCACAAGATAAAAAAGGACTTGGATTCAATGGTGAAACCTCCACTCATAGAAAGGGGAAGGAAGTTAGATTTAAAAAATAAACATCTAGCAAGAAACCCTCACCAAAATCCACAAATATTCAAGAAACATTCAAAATGGGAACAAGACTCAACCTCAAACCAATAAAGGGAAAATTGGAAGAGGAAACTATTATTCTCAAAGAAAAAAAGCAAAATGGGAATCAAAAGAATGGACCAAAGAATAACCAAAGAACAAAATGATCAAATTATTCAAATCAAGGTTATTCAAGAGGTAATGGAGGATACCAAAACCATAGAAATCTTCCAAAAATTAAGTTTGATAAAAACTATTTTTGTGATGCATGCGAAAGGGGAAAACAATCCAAAGTAACTCATAAGTCCAAGAACATAGTCTCCACTAGTAGATCACTAGAACTTTTACATATGGACTTATTTGGACCTATTCACATAGCTAACCTTGGTGGTAAACACTATACCTTTGTCATTGTTAATGACTACATAAGGTATATATCATTCTAAAACATAAAGATAATGCTTTTGAGGAATTCATCATTCTTACTAGAAAGATTCAAAACAAGAAAGGATACCTCGTAACCACCATTCAAAGTGATCATGGGAGGGAATTTGATAACAAAACTACTTTGGAGAGTTTTGTGATAAATGAGGCATAACTCATAACTTCTCCGCCCATAGGATCCCCCAATCAAATGGAGTGGTAGAAAGAAATAATAGATCACTCCACGAAATGGCTAGAACCATGCTTAGTGAGTTCTCAATGCCAAAGTATCTTTAGACAGTAGCCACAAGAACCGCTTATTATGTCTTGAATCATGTTTTAATTAGAAAATTCCTAAGCAAGACACTATATGAACTTTATCACAACAAAGTACCTAGGATTAATCACTTTCAAATATTTGGATGTAAATGCACTATATTAAACACTAGAGACCCTAAGGGAAAATTTGAAGAAAAATTTGATGAGGGAGTTTTCTTGGGATATTCCCAAAATAATAGAGCATATAGAGTGCTAAATAAAAGAATCTTAGTTGTGGAAGAATCAATGAATGTCATATGTGATGTATCTCCGCATAAGGATTAATATAAACCTCTAGTTGATGAGGATGATAATGGGAGGATTGAACATGCCATTAGAGAAAAAGTAGATAACTTATCTCTAGAAGAACCTAGAAATGATCCCAAGATGGTGGGACCTCCTCTCAAGAATTACTTAAGGAAGTAGTCCCATGGAAAGACCATCCCCTTGAACAAGTCATAGGTGACTTAGGTCAAGGAGTCCAAACTAGATCAATAACTCAAAATTTCTGCAATTATGTTGCATTCTTGTTAGCTATAGAACCTAAGAATGCAAAAGAGGCCATAACCGATAGTTATTGGATCATGGCCATGCAAGAAGAGTTAAATTAATTCAAAAGAAATGATGTTTGGGAACTCATTCAAAGACCCTGAGACCATACCATCACAGGCATTAAATGGGTATGTAGAAACAAGTTTGATGAGAATGGTCAAGTTGTTAGAAATAAGGCAAGGTTGGTTGCCCAAGGGTATAATCAACAAGAGGGAATTGACTTTGATGAGACCTATGCACCCGTAGCCCGATTAGAATCCATAAGAATGCTATTATATTTACATGCCATAAGAACTTCAAATTATATCAAATGGATGTAAAAAATGCATTATTAAACAAATTCATTATGGAAGAAGTGTATGTTACACAACCTCTGGGCTTTCAAGACCCTACCTACCCCAACCATGTCTTCAAACTTAAAAATGTTCTTTATGGACTTAAACAAGCTCCACGAGATTGGTATGAAAGATTAAGTAAATTTCTAGTCCAAAAGGGATTCTTGATGGGTAAGGTAGACACCACATTATTTATAAAGTATAAGAAAAATGACATTATCATTGTACAAATATGTGGATGCTATCATTTTTTGTGTTACAAATGAATCTCTATGTCATGAGTTTAGTATTTGTATGAGAAATGAGTTTGAAATGAGTATGATGGGTGAATTGAATTTCTTTCTTGGTTTGCAAATTAAACAAAATGAAAATGGTATCTTCATTATTCAAACCAAGTATTTCAAAGAACTCATAAAGAAATTTGATGTAACATCTCGAAAGGCTAGTGGAACACCCATGAGCACATCTTTGAAATTATCAAAAGATGAGGATGGGAAGCCTTTTGATGCCACTAAGTATAGAAGTATGATCGGAAGCCTTCTATATTTAATGGCTTGTAGACCAAATATCATGTTTAGTGTTTATGCTTGTGCAAGATATCAAGCCAGTCCTAAACAATCTCATGCTTGTGCCGTAAAGAGAATATTTAAATATTTGAAAGGCACATCAAACTTAGGTTTATGGTACCCTAAGGGTCAAGAATTTTACTTATTAAGTTTCTCGGATGTCGACTTTGCCGGTTGTCATGTTGACTAGAAGAGCACAAGTGGCACATGTCACTTGCTTGGACCATGCCTAGTGTCATGGTTTAGCAAGAAACAAAATCCGTTTGCATGACTCTTTCGCCGAGGACACAGCCTGTTGGGTCACTAATACTAATGGTGTTTTTTCCCTTTCTTCTGCTTACCTTGCTGCTCGTCCTCCTCTCCCTGAGGTTCCATGGCATTCTGTGATTTGGTTCACTCATGCGCACCCTCGGCTTGGCTTTATTAGTTGGTTGGCTGCACTTGAACGCCTTCCTACCAAGCTTCTTATCATCTCATGGAATCACCAGGTTGATACTCGATGTCTTCTATGTGGCTTGGAAGATGAATCTCTGTCCCATCTCTTCTTTAACTGCAATTTTTCTAGCTTGGTTTGGTCTACCATTTTGAGGTTGAATGGTTACAACTATTGCCCCAAAAGTTCTTGGCAAGGGGAACTTCAATGGGTGGTCGATCACTTCTGTGGTAAGAGCCTTGCTGCCCAAGTCAAAAAATTCAGTTTTTGCTGCTCCATTTACAGAATATGGGCTGAAAGGAATTCTCGCATGTTTGGGAGGCCCACTTGTAGTCCATCTTTCCTAGTGCGCAAGATCTTGATAGACACCCGTAGAAGGTTTTGTGATCTTGATGCTCATGTCCCTGATTCACCCCAAATGCTTTCTTTGTTTAGTAATTGGGGGATCCAAGTCCACTTTAATGTCAAAATGCCGAAAGCTTTGAGATGGGAACCTCCTGATTTGGGGTGGATCTCCATTAATTGTGATGGCTCCATTCGTAATGGACTTGGTGGCATGGGTGTTTTGGGATGTAACTATAAAGGGAAAGTCATCTTTGCTTCGACTGGTGCCTTCCCAGAAAATCGCATCCTCTTGATGGAGTTATCAGCTATTCGACTGGGCTTGCAGCGTGCTATCCACATGGGTATTCGGTGTGTTCAAATCAGATATGATTCCAGAGAAGCCATCTTGATGATTCGTAGAACTCATCGTTCCCCTTGGTTCGTTGCAAAACTCATTCATGAGATCACTTCCTTGCAGCGACAGTTCACGGAGTGTGTGTTCATGGATCATGTTCGGGAGTTAAACTATGGTGCGGATTTTTTGGCTAGCCTCCTTCTTGAGGAGTCGTTGATCCATTTTGATCCAAGGGGAATACCTTCTGCCCTCACGGATATTGTCCGTGATGATGCAGAGGGAAAGATTTATTATCGAATGTAATTTTTGTACATTATTTTTCTAATATTATCAGCTACCTATTCCAAAAAAGAAACAAAATTGCGTTGCTTTTTCGACAACCGAGGCGAAAGACATTGCAGCCGACAAGTGTTGTGCTCAAGTAATTTGGATGAAACAAACCTTATTAGACTATAAGGTTTATCTTAAGAAATGCCCTATCAAGTGTGACAACACTAGTGCCATCAACCTCAGTAAGAACCCTATGCTTCACTCAAGAGCCAATCACAACGACATTAGACATCATTTTCTTAGGAATTGCATTCAAAAGGGTGAAATTGTCCTTGAATTCATTGATACAAATCACCAATTGGCAGACATATTCACCAAACCCCTAAGTGAAGACCGTTTTGCTGAACTAATAAGGGAATTGGAACTCATTGACTTGTTAGAATAAGAAAACCCATCAAATTTCCCATTCAAGACCCAATTGTTTTGAAAAACTCAGTTCAGCAACCAGACGGACGACCGTCTGAAACTAGACGGATGTCCGTCTGGTCACAGTGAGCCAGATGGATTTTCCATCTGGAAGACGGTGCTCCATCTTGTTCACTTAAACACACTCAAGTTTTTTTTTTAAATCCCTCTCTCTCTCTCTCTCTCTCTCTCTCTCTCTCTCTCTCTCTCTCTCTCTCTCTCTCTCTCTCTCTCTCTCTCTCTCTCTCTCTCTCTCTCTCTCTCTCTCTCTCTCTCTCTCTCTCTCACTTCCCACTCTCCACAGTTACAAATCTTCTTAAAATCCCTAATCTGTTTCCCTTTAAACCTCACATCTCTTTCTCCCACATGCATGAGATATCAGCGTGGGAAGAACTCAGCTAGCTCTCTCTCTCTCTTGGTGTAATCATTCCCTTGGAAAGACAGCTTCAATCATCTATGTGGTAAGTTTCTTCCCCTCTCCTTGTGGTAGTGGTACCTTGCTCACAAACCCACATTGAGTTATGCAATTTTTCCTGTACCCTGTTTTGTTTTGTTTTTGGTTTTATTATTATTTTTTTTTTTGTTTTTTTTTTTTTTGTTTTGTTTTTGTTTTTTTTTTTTTTTGTTTTTGTTTTTGTTTTTGTTTTTGTTTTTGTTTTTGTTTTTGTTTTTGTTTTTGTTTTTGTTTTTGTTTTTGTTTTTGTTTTTGTTTTTGTTTTTGTTTT
The DNA here is from genome assembly GCF_041222555.1 of Hakea prostrata. Classification (NCBI taxonomy): domain Eukaryota; kingdom Viridiplantae; phylum Streptophyta; class Magnoliopsida; order Proteales; family Proteaceae; genus Hakea; species Hakea prostrata. The sequence goes on from NC_142607.1 coordinate 35,785,755, forward strand.
TGTTTTTGTTTTTGTTTTTGTTTTTGTTTTTGTTTTTGTTTTTGTTTTTGTTTTTGTTTTTGTTTTTGTTTTTGTTTTTGTTTTTTTTTGTTTTTTTGTTTTTTTTTTTGTTTTTTTCTTTCTCTCTAAATCTCCAAACCTTAATAGGTTAAAGCCATACTCTGTGATCCTTGTTAATTAAAACCATATTCTCTTGAATAATTTTTGGTCGAAACAAGTTTCTCAATGAGTAATAATAGTAAATCATGTTCAAAATTCTGGAGATTACATGCTTAGGGCATAAGCCCTGACGTCTCAAAACAACATTTGTTTTATTCAATGTTGATTTTTCATATGGCAGTACAAATCGATTTCTTTTGAACTCATGGATAACATTGATTATGTGAATTGCTGTACTCTTCTTTTTGTTTCTTCCAAAATTTCTGAAGATCACATGATTAGGGAAGAAGTCCTAATCTCCTATAAGAATTCTGATGAGGTTGATCATTTTTTTTGGGGGGTCTTGTGAGTTGCTGTTCAGGGTAATTTTTTCAAAAACCATTCTCCTTTAAATTTGTAGATGCAAAACCCTGGATTAGTTGAGTAGCTGTGACTTTCAAATCTGTTTTGTAAGTACTGTTAAACTCCACCAGCAATCCCTGTTTAAACCCTCGTGTCAATGATTTTCCATACCTTTAGCACAGATTTTTTTTGGAATTTTGAAATTGCTGAACCTTGTTAGCCACAAAATTCCTACCAAAAATCTGGTTTTTACCCTGTTAAAACAAATGCATTTTAAATCTCAGCCAAAACCCCTTGATTAATCAAAGAAAAACAAAGTGTTTTGCATTCATGAGTAAACCTTGGCAAGGTTACCACCATGCACTGTCTATCTTCAAGCCTTCTCTCAATGTTGAGATTAGACCTAGGTATAATATGATTGCTTATACTGGTTAGCATGTAGTTTTCTTTGTGGCTGACAGATTATCACGTCTCACCTAAAGAATCCTTCTATTCGAGGTGGTACCTCCTGAGCTTCATCCTCTAGAGCTCCTCCTCCTCCATCGCCCCATGCCGAGTCCCTTGAGGGTTCTTCTAGACTAGATAAGTGGTTTAGGGACACTAGAGCCCAATAAATTTATCCCCGAACTATCAAACATCATATTGAGCAGGGCACGTCGATAGACCTTGAAGCTCTCTCTCAATACCCCATAAGGAAAATGTTCCGGGACATGGGTTGGGGTCCAATCCATCGAGCCGATGAGCCCACTTTCCCTTGCCCAGTCGCTCACTTCTATGAGAATCTCTGCCATGAAGGAGCGGGAGAAAGTCTGTAAGTAACCTCTTATGTTAAAGGGGTGAACATAGCTCTCACCATCTCCTCCTTTAACACTTTGTTTGAGATTTCCACTGAAGGTGACCGTAGGTTTTGGACCTATAAGGATACCCCACCTGAGGATGTTCAAATAGAAGAAGTCTACAAACGTCTTCTAAGACCTGAGAATTGCCCACACTATTACAAGGACATTCAGCAAACAATGTTCACTGATGAGGCCAAAGCCATCAGTAAGATCACTCAGCAGAACATTCTTCCTAGAAAGGGCCAACGGTTTGATGTCACCTCCCTTCTAACCTATATCACCTTTTGCATCCTCCACCATCAACCCTTATGTCTCCATTACATTATTCTATCTTACATGATTCAACTTGCCGTCATCGGGAACATAAGTCTACCATATGGTAGCCTTCTCACCACCGTCTTCCGGTAGTTTGGTGTCAATTTTGAGAAATGAGGACTCTCGTCCCCCACCACCACCTCTTGACAAAGTAGGGGCTGCTCCATCCTACAAGAGAAAAGCAGCAGCAGCTCGCCAAGGCATCGCACCCTAGGATATGGACATAGAAGGTGCACCGGCTGAGCCCCAATAGCCTGCTTCTTCTTCTACTTCCATTAGTTTGCAGTTTCGGGCCCTTGACTCTCGCCTCACCATCATGCAACAACATTTTGATAACCATTTTGACTCGTTGTCTACTCGCATGGGCTCTATTGAAGACCTCATGCACCACATGATGACTCATCTCAAGATTCCTCCAATGTTGCCACAAGAAACTGAAGATGCAGAAGATGTTGAAGGCAAGGATGAGGAGGGAGATATTGAAGCAAGCAGAAGTGAAGGTGAAGGTGATAGTGGTGATGATGAAGATAATGATGCAGCTGAATAATAGCATCTGTTCTTTCATATTTTGTTTCAGTTCTCATATGTTCATGTCATTTTTGTCATGATCATGTTATAGTTGAACAACTCTTTTTTCATATATGTTTGTAAGACTTGTCTTTACATATGCGTCCGTTGATGTAAATGACAATATTATGCAATGAAAGTTCTTTTCTCTCTATATTGCCATCTTGTCTTCATTGCAAGGGAATATCATGTTTAGGGGGTGCACGATATTAGGGAGAGCATGCCATGCTTATCTCCTTTTTGTTAATGACAAAGGGGGAGAAATTTAAATTTTGGAACATAATAGCTTGATGTTTAATGTATATGACATATGAGATGCATATGATGCTTAATGATCCACAATATGGAGGTACTTAGTATACTTCATAGCTATATGAATATCCAAGTGCATAAATGATAGTTTTTAAGTCTTTCTATCGTTCTATCACTTGTGTGTTCGTCATCATCAGAAAGGGGGAGATTGTTGGGAAATGCTATGTCAGCATTGCCACCATCAGCCTCCATTAGTTTGATGATAACAAACACAATTTACTAAGGTCTACATTAAGTTGTGTTTATCCTGCTCATTACTAAAGTGGATCGATTCCATCTCATTGGACTAAACTCACCAGATGCTCAAGCCCAAGACAAGTCAAGCAATCTTGGACAAAGAACCAAAGTCAAGATGAGTATCAAGTTCAATGCACAAGAAGATGCGAAGATCAAGTCAAGAATCAAGACTTAGATGAATTTAGGATTAGGACACTCTTGCATACACACATATGTAACCACATTAATTATATACATATCATATCGCTAGACTGACCTAGGACATAGTAGGAAGGTGTATGAGGCTTAGGTTTGACCAAAAAGACTAAAAATCCAAGCCAAGTCCAAGTCCCAAAGTAGATGTGTTATTGTGCACCAGACGGTCATCTGTCTAGTCACAGTAGGCTAGATGAAATGTCCGTCTGGTCCTGACTCAAGCCCAACAGCTATATTCTAACAGTTATTACACGGAGCTCCTTTTGGTCAGACGGACGTCCGTCGGAGTAAAATTTCAATGAATTTTTTATCCGTTGGGAGGTTGGGCCAAACAATTGGATGAATTCTTTATAAGCCCAACCATTTGAGGAGTTCTACTTTGCCAACTGAGCTATTACTCCCTCGCAAGTCTTAAAGCCATTACTTGAGTGATCTAGAATTACTAGTCCTCCAATTCCATCCAACTTTGGAGAACATTACAAAGTTATCAAGCAAGCTCATAGGAATCAATCTTGGAGTTATTGAAGGTCACTGGGACTTCTTGTTGGCGCATTGCATTTCCTGAAGCATTCATATCATTGCATCACATTCACACAAGGGGTAAAATGTTACTCCCCTTGTTAGGTAATATCATTCACTTCTTACACTTATCTTGATTGTTCAATTCTAGTCTAGGTTGATTAGAATTGGTAGAGGGTGCTCTTGCCCTATTTAAAACAAAGATTGTAAAGGGTGCTCTTGCCGTACTTAGTAAACAAAGATGTAAAAGGTTCTCTTGCCCCGTAACAAATATTGTAAGGGTTTGAGTCTCTACCTAACGCTTTAAAAGAGAATCACTAGTGAAAAACTCTCTTGAGGCCAAAAGAGGAGTGGACGTAGACTTGTAAAGTTGAACCACTATAGACTCTTGTGTTGTGATTGTTTGTTATTGTTTAATTTCATTTGAATCTTCAATTTATCTTGAAATTGCAATTAAACCGAGAAATTGGAACAATCCACTATATACAACCTAATCACCCCCCTAACATTAACCATATAAGACCACATTGAATTGGCCGGATTAAACACCTAACCCTAATATTGGCGTCGACAATGCATAACTCCATATTGTTGCTATACTTTTTGCCAAAACTAACTTACCAAGTGGTAGGGTTGGGTTAGCCCTCGTCAAACACTCAACCCTAACCAGGGCGATTATTGTGGGCTGACTTTGTCAAATACTTACCCTTGACTCTAATTAGGACCATTTGCATGTGCCAAACCTAGTCAAATACTCAACTCTGACTCTAATCAGGACCACTAATAAATTGGCCCTAGTCAAACACTCAGCTTTAATCTGGCCTTGAATCAATCAGGTCCACCTTAATTAGGTTGGCCTAAACTTACCCTTCAAGACCAGATTTTTGAGTCCAAACTAAATTTACCTTAGGGCGAACTAGGGTAGATTCTGGGCGTCAGGGCCAAACCTGCACCCTTATCTCTTGTGACTCATAAGAGTGAAACAAAGATTGCACAAACACCAATAGGTTTCATTAGGGTTATTTAGCTCTTATAATCTATGGAAGGGAGAGGGAGGGAAGGGAAAGATGGACGGATTTTTATTTTCTCTTATAAATAAAAAATATTTTTAACAAAATAAGTTTATCTTGATTAAGTACAACATGACTAACAAAATTATAATTCTAATAGCTTGGATAAATATTGATTATTTGAAAAACAAAGAGATTACAAACAATTTAAAAGTTTGATGAATAAAAATATAATTATTTTGTCACCTACATGAAGTATGATAGATATTTACATAAAAAACCATCAACAGAAACCTGAAAGAAATTTCAGTGAAAGCTACAAGAGAAGGGAGACCATTAAATGCGTCGCTCTGAGATGATGAGGTTGAGTCTATTAATCAAACACAGCTTTCATTCTCTTCCTCTCCTTAGTCTTCCCCGACATTTTGGAGCTTTGTTTTTCTCTATAATTTAACACACCCTTTGTTTTCTTCTTCTCTATCATTTTCTATTTGAATTCATATGCTACTTCCACTCACCAATCCTCATTAAAAAAAAAAAAAAAGGTCACGAGCGTAAGTAATTGTTTTTTTCTTCCATCAAAGTCACAAGAGATATTATTCATGGCTAAGAAAGCATTTCTTGAACGCAAGTAATCACCAAGTGAAAAACAATAGATAAAAAATGGGGGATTGAAATATTGATCAACCACTTATTGACGAATGATTCACTGCTAAGGAGTATTCTAGGTCAAGTCTACTTTTAAGAATTGACATTTGATTAAGAATGCACATTATGCACTGTTGAAGGGGTAGCAAAGCTTGTGGTTGTTATTGCCTAAACAAGTATGATCATTAACTCCTTTTCTTAGTACTTGTATAATTTTCAACATAGTACGGGTCGTTTAATCAGGTCCATGATTGAGGAATTCAAGTCGACGGAGGGGTTCAACCCTATGTCTTCAAGATGGTTTAATAACAGCACAACACAATAATAGGTCACGATTACTCTCGCCTAATGATGGGAGAAGCTCGGGATCATTTCTCAAGGATCCCTGTAACCGTAGTTGAAAAGGATTTAGTTTTTAGAGTCATGTCGTATTTTAGAGAGATACTTGACATCAAATCAAATAAAACAATGAATCTGCAAAACTGTTCTTCTCCTTTAGTTTATATCCAGACATCAGATTGGTATAAATCAGGGAGGGTCTCTTTATTTCTTGAAGTCGACCAGAGAGAGATTAGAAATTTCAGTGGAGCAGAGAATCCCTAACTGGGCCAAATTTTCTACTATAAACATTTGGCCCAGAGTACGAGTAATAAGATTGCAGAGATTTCAGTGGCATCAGATATATGCATGTCTTGGATTCTGGATTCTCTATCCACTCTACGGGGTGCCCAATTCAACAAATGGTTCATTAAACTTTAGACATAACATTTTTTTAAATCAAAAGCTTTCTGTAGATTTATTTGCTCCTTGGCATGGATCTTGAACTGAGTTCAAATTGCTTGTGATCTATCTTTGCCATTTTAATGACATGATAGATTGCACCCAAATTTTGCATTCTACAAAACAGGTCATCCGTCGATTTCCAGCAAAAATTTTACTACCCACATCAATTGGCTTAATAAGCACTAGTCCTACTACTAAAACTGAGCTTTCTTTTTTTGGTAAATTATCACTAAAACAAAGTCAAGAAGTCCATAATTCTCTGCCCTGCAGCAGACCTAGATCAAATACTAAGCTTGCAAAGACTACACCAGAATGTCACATTGCACAAGATGTGTAAAGAGCCTTCTTTCTTTGGTAAATTATCACTAAAACTAAGTCGACTTAAATTTATCTCCTCTGAACTGTTCGACATTAAATTTATTTCCCAGTTTCCCAATTGAGCAAATCAAGAAGCAACATTGAATGTAACAAAAAAGTAAGGAAGAGTTTCCAATAGAGAGAGTACCATACGAGGTGTGTAAAAAGGAAGAGGCTTCTTCGTGGACATAGGCAGCAGTGTTGCTATTGAAGAGGGTTCCCGTATAGAAAGAACCCATCATAATAAGTAATAAGAAGATCAGCTACACTGTCTTTGAATCAAATGCCGCCGAGATCCAATGACCCGCCATTGTTTCTTTGTCCTCTCTTCTCTTCGTGTTTCGTTTAACATCAATCTAGCAAACTCATTCTCGAGCTTCTATTATGTCTCTTTTGCTCCTCTCTCTCTCACAGCTCTCATTTTCTCATTTCTTTTGACTGGAACCGTTGCAGCATTATTGATCAAGCAAGGGTCCCAGACAGGGGAAGATATCTCCATTTGCTACAATGTCAGTGTGATGGTGGAGGTTATGGGGCCAGCCTAGCCTGATACAAGTTGAAGGCCCAACTCGTGACCTCTTTAAAGCCCCCTTCTCCTAAATGAGGAGGAGTCTTGGCCTGATTAGCAGAGATTTCTATCCCTCTCACACTACTCACCTCACATTAAGGATGAAATCCACCTCTGATTGTTGACAATATAAATCAGAGGTGACATCCTCAGTGGGCCCCAAGTCCCCCTTCTCTCTCTTCCTAATATGTGGTGAAAAAGTGTGAGGAGAGTATAGACCTCCACACATTAGGAAAGAAAATCCGGACTCCTAAACAAAGTGTTGGAGGAGTGTGAAGGGAGCATGATCATGGAGTAGAAGGTCTGGACTCTTTCGGCAAGTGCATGTTGATTATTGGTGGAGTAATTGCTCCAGCATAGTGACCAATAAGAGCACATATATGAGCATTTATGAGAGAGACCACTTTCCACTTATTTTGGACAAAAGGTTTGATCATCGATCGGAATGTATACAAGTGTCTGTATCACATGGCCTAATCCATGTTCTGTCAAGTGGCAAATACTAATAAAGCATTATACTTTACAAATTATTGACGCTAGCTTGACTCTTTTCAAGAAATAAAATTTGCATTCAAATCAAATGGTAGTCCCCATGCCCAGTGAAAAAAACCAAACCTTCAATAAAAAAGAGACCTGGATCAATTTGGATTGGCCAGATTCCAAGCCAATTAAGTTTGCTAATTCAGTTTGGGATCTCTAAGCTCTGTGCTGTACTCACTCTAGAACAGTAGACCTGCTTCACATTTAATTTTTATTTGGGAGTTTTTGTGAAGGATGCTACTAAATGGGTTAAGTTGGTCATTAAGATAATCAGTATCTCCTCTGTTTGATAGTATAGTTTCATAGTAATTTCATCCTTATTTGTTTTTTTTCTTCTCCAGGTTGTAAATGTAGTTCAAGCTGTTAAGACAACCATGTTCAGGGGGAGATAAAATATCCAGTCAGGTTATATAGTTGTTTCATTCTCAATGGGGTGCTTTTGAGGAGCAATATATATGTCTAAGAGTTCGTTTATTTTGCAAAGAATGTTCCATGAATTTATAATTGTGTGATCAGGGTTAGCGTGATAAAATCACGTATGGGTTGGCTTCTGATGCAAGCTGTTCGATGCCTAGCTACCCATAAAAATACATGAGATTCACCCATTCTGGTTCCAAAGTTATTGGGTTCCTCAAAATTCCTCCTAGACATCTGCTTTGTTGCTGGAGCCTGGGGGTAATGCAGGACAGGCATGAGTTTTCATTTTTTTCAAGGTTCTGCAAGATTTAGCCTCAGAAGACGGAGGAGAGGAAGTAGTGTAGGAGAGTCCGATGGGAGCAGGATACCAACTGCCTGGGCAATCAAAGTGCCCATCCAACAAAGGATGCCTGCAGATCTCACTGTGAATTACTCAACGACTGTGCTTTACAGATAACTGGTGAAGGTTAGGTATGAATAAGTATATGACAGTCACGCCGGAATAGCAGTAAAAGAAGCAAATGCTAATCATAGACTGGGGAAGCAAGTTCTAGATCTCTTCTGCTAGAAGATATATACTGATCACAGATAAGAAATGGGATGATCATTGTCATCCCTAAAGAGAAAAGCGTCTGGCTAGCTTCTGAACTGAAGATTTCAAAATCGAAATCTAATATTCTAATTGCATTCCATACAGTATATAGAGAGTTCAAATACTCAAAATAAGAGAAACAAAATAGGAATGACTCTGCAGCTACCCTATACAACTGAAATCTCTCTATAAAAAGTTACGAAAATTTAAAAGAATTGTAAGACACTAAACATGTGAGGTTCCATTTCTAAATTGACTCACCTTTCTAGCAAGTCCTGGAGACTTCTATTCTATAGAAGGAACAGAATTAAATATAATGTAGTTCTAGATTTGAATTGCTTAAAGTCGGAACCCTACACCCAATATCTAATCGACAGTATCTAGCTGATTATTGTGCCTCCTTCGCATTTCTTCTTTTAGTCTTTGTTAGTCTCTCCCTTCCCCTTCTTGGTAAGATTCCCATATAAATCTACATCTGATTGTATTTCCTCTTGCATTTTGTCTTCAGAGAAACATTTGAAATGCATTGTTGTATGTCACTCTCAGCATTGTCATCTTCTTTGTTTACTATCACTTCTTCTTCCTTTTTTCCCTCTTGCGCTTTCTCTTCTTGAAAGGTAAAACCATAGTTCCTTTGTGAGTCTGAAATTAAACATGCTTCCAATTCTGAATAATACTTCTTGTACTTTTCTTGAAACTCATCACTTCCTCCGGTGAATATGAGATCTTCTTCTAGTTCATCTTGAGAATCTGAAAGTAAAAATTTCTCTAACCAATCCAAATCAGAACGATCACCTTCTTTACTGACTATACCAGCTTCCTCTCCTCGCGGTCCCAGTACTTCCCTTCTAAATGGTTCAATGCTTATCCCCTCCTCTTCTTCATCTTCTTCCTGCTTTTTGCGTCTACGCTCATAAATTTTACAAAGAACCCACTCATCCAACTGAAACAAGAGTGAAATAAAAAATTAAAAAAATTCAGATAAATAATGATCAGAAAGAAAACAAGACAAGATAAATTTAGAAAATTGTAGACGAAAACAGATAAAAATTAAAAACTATGAATTAATGAAAATTAGTAATGCACCTGCATGGGTATATTTTGTTTGTTGGATATCTTTGGATCTCCTTTGATTATATATTCTTTCATGAACCAGTTTGTTTTGTTTGAAGCATCTGGCTTCCCGTTATAGAAAACAAGAGATCCCTTATATCCAATAACAACACCCGGCTCTCTACCGACTCTGATTTCTTCTTCTTTGCAAATCGCCTTCCAAACTCCACCTCCTGCACTTCGATCGGGTCTGCTGCCATTCGGGTATTTTCTCATCCTTGGGGAGAAGAAGTATTCACATTTATTTTCGTGTCTTTTGTAACAATTATTTCTGTGTTCTTCGCACTTTCCTGCACAAATCAAATTAAGATAATGTAAGCAAACCAATAGAGTTTAGTAAGAAATTCAGGTGCAGACAGTTTATAGAACAAATAGAAAATGGAAAATTCAAAATCAACGCAATCAAGAAACGAACTGCTATATTTGGTTTTTTCTTTGGTTTCTTGAATGCATGGTAGGTTGACAGTTTTTAGGTACAAGGACACCAATGGGGCAACTACTGCAGTACAATTCTAAGAATTTCCAAAGAACAGAAAAAAAACAAGAAACTGGTTACTCACTTATTAGTTCTTCTGGGTGTGATTCATACACGGAAGCTTCATTGATGCCGAAGATTGAGAAATTAGGATCATTCTTTTTCTTCAGGAGGTAGTTTATAAGTTCTTGATCCGTGGGTACAAATTTGAAACCAGTGGACGTCTCTAGATTGTACTGGCCTTCCATTGTTGTTCTCTGCATCTCTCGAAATACTATTCTGATCACACTGAGATTCTGAGAGGGAAAGTGGGAATGGGTTGGGGACTGAACGTGAGATCTTGTAAAGGAGAAACTGAAGGAAACCAAGAAGAGAAACGAAGTTCTGTTCACCTCAGCTCTAAGATCTATCGATTACAGCATTTAAGCAACCACAGCTGACCTTTTATATGAATATATAAATGATTTGAGAATCAAGACATCAGGAACCCAGTAGACTCGGAATCCTAATTCATATTAACTAAGAATCTGGCAATAATTTAAAAATTACGACTTCAAGTACCTCGTAGTTCAATTATTAACGAATTCACGATTTTTAACCACGTGCGGTTTCAAGAAAACAAACGTAAAAGACAAGATTTAGTAACCATGATTTTTATTTTCTAGGTGATAGTTAATTTCAAAACCCACCCAAGGAACTGTTATGTTTGTATCACCATGAAAGTTGTTAGGTTTTTTTATAAAATCTATATTAAGTTTCAAAATTAGTATTTGTATTTTTTTTTATTTAATTGTATTGTTAGTGTGTGGGACCCATGAGTTAAGGGGTGTTACTAAGGCACATCAGTAAATGATGCCCTTCATGACCTTGGTTATGAGGCTCTTCATGACATTGGTCATGGGTCTTAAAGGTCTTGATCATGGTGATGTAGTGGACTTACTTGAAGGAAATGAAATTTACTTAAATTCTAACCGTTGACCTTCAATTCTCATTTCAACTTCATGACCATTCATGACTATTACCATGAGTGGGGTTAAGGTTGTTGAATGGATTAAATCCAATTCATTGCCTTGAGAATCTCAAAGGTGTAAGGTGAGGTTTGAGCTTATATAAACTCAACACTTCCTTGCATGTGGTATGCAATATAGATACTCCTCACGCTTGCATAATACATGTTACAAAGTTAATTTCTTTCTTTGAGTTGGTCTAAGTGTTGTGCTTTAGCTTTTGGCTCCTTGAAGGGACTAGAAGAACTACCTCATCTTCTAGTTGGAGGTTGCTTTATCTTGGAGGTAGTGGTGCGAAGAACCCTTGGTAGTAGGGTGCATCAATTACCTTAAAGACAACACTCAAGGTGTGACTCAACCTCATTGAACGGTGGTTCGTTCGAATATTGCAACATCAAGCTCTCTGGATTGGCTAAGGATCTTTATCTTTTAATCATATTGCAATTTCATTTTTTGTGTTTTGTAGAATTTGTAATACAATTACCCCCAACAAAAGTTTACGTGGAGAGGTGTAAATGGATAATCGAAATTCGTTTTCAAATTCACATCCGTATCCATTTAGAGTATTCAAATCCGTCGAATTATACTTCTTAGTGAAGACTCATATGTTCAACCTTTGCAAACGGCATATGTAATACTCTCATCCCCCATTTATGAAAACTCTCATGCTTCACCAACGCAGAGCTGTTCTAGTGGTGAAACCAGCACCTCTTAGTGAAGAGGTTGTGGGTTCAACTCTTGCTGAGGCATATTAATATCCCCATCCACCAGCTTAATAAAACCCCTTTGTACTCAAAAAAACAAACAAACTCATGCTTTAAAAATAAATCTGTCCAATTATTGATAAAATGTGGATATGGTAATACTCTTTCCAACTGATCAATATCCATCCACTAAAATTATCTAATTAAGTTACTTATTTAAATTTAATTTTTAATTTTTATAAACTCTTTGCATGAGATATGTGAATATTTTCTAGATTTTTTACTAAACTAAATATCAAAGTTTCTAAATTCTTAAATTTCAAGCCTAACCCTCACAACTAAAATGGTACAGATATCAATAGGTAGTTGAAAACTTGTATTCAACCAATATTCAAACCCATTTAGAAGAATCTAATCTAAAAATATAAATCTCTAAGTATCATCCGAATTCGACTGAATCCATTTGAAAATCGATAGTATATAATCTGAATCCATCAAATACAATAGGATACATATATGGTATTGCTACTATTCGATTCAAATCTGATCCATTTACACCCCTATTTACATGGGTTATTACAACCACAAGTAATAATAATAATAATAATAATAATAATAATGTTTGAGTCACTTATTTTGGTCTAAACTCGTGCTCTCTCCTTAATGTGCCCAAAATTACATTTGGGTCACCATCGTTAAAATGAATTTAGAGACCGTTCATAGAATTTAATTTTAGATGAATATACCTTTGAATAGAGAAAACATATCGCGAAATTTTGGCCAAAATGCGCTTAATTTCGGTCGGTTCAATGATTAGCGAAACTCTTTCCCCAAGCAAAACCGAAACGGGAAAAAAATCACCAAAATCTCAATAATATTTCGCAAAATATCACCGAGAAAAGCAATATGTCGCCAATACATTGCATATTCTCCCCAAAATAGTGTAATTTTTAAAATTATTTCATATGTCATGTCAGTGTCAGTTTCAATTTTAATTATTAATTATTTGAAAATGAACCTCTTTTCACCTTCTCATGGTTCAAAATTTCATTTAAATTTTTTGATAAAAATGCATTTTGATTTGATGGACTTGGTTAATGGAGGTAATATCCTGGTCCCCAATGTTCATGTGATGTATATATTAATATACATCACATGAACATAAGAAGTGAATTTTCTAATCAAATCTTTTAAAATACACTTGAGGACACAATTAATGTACCAATCTATCATTCAAGTTGAAAACCCATGTTTGAAAAACTAAAAGTAATAAAACAAAGGACAAAAGGGCTAACTGGGCAATATTATAGGGGAAATATTGCCCGAAATATTGGCGAAATTCGCTAGTTTGCCGGGTTCACCAAGGGCTGAACTGGCGAATTTCACTAACAGTTCACATCTTGCCTTTGAGAAAGAATTTGTCTTCAATTTGTCTTCTTTTCATTGGTGGTCTTATATTTTTGTGATATTTTTAGTCTTCTTCTTTTTTTCCGCTAAAAATCGATTTGTATTAAAATTAATAATGGGAAAAAACATATTATGTAGAACAAATCTTATCCCTAAATATGATTTTTTGGGAGATGGGATTATGCAGCCAAAGGGTCAAATATTGAAAGACAACACAAATGATGATCTCCACTATTAATCTTGAATGATGATAAAAGGAAATGGTAAAACTTGGGGACTCACTCGACCCAATGTGGGGATTGACTCAATCCTAGAGAATTAACTCAACTCTTCAACACAAGTGTGCACAAGCAAAAACTATCTTCCAAAAACTATAATGGAGATTACAAGTAAAGAGCAAGAGAAACAGTAAAAGAGAGAGACAAAGGGGGGGGGGGGAGAGAGAGAGATGTTAGAGAGGGAGGGAAGAGGAATGGGGGTTGAACGATCAAGAGCATTTGGGCTTGGGCTTCATCATCCTCCCCCACTTAAGAAGAACTCGTCCTCGAGTTTGGATAACCATAATATGAGTAGAGATCCGAGATGTTAAAAATATGAGTAATATTCATGCCTTTGGATAGCTCAATATGGTAAGCATTAGGTCCTATTTTCTTAAGGATTCGACAAGGACCAATATTTTTTTGCTTGAGTTTGTTGTATGTACCACTTGAAAATCTCTCTTTTCACAAATATACCATCACCAAGTCATCCTCTTCAAATTCCACATAACGTCAGTGAATATCGGCATCTTCTTTATATTGATTATTGGCTCTTTGGAGTTGGCTTGAATTTGCTCTTGGATTTCATGAATTTGATTTGCAAGTTCTTCTGTTTCTGAATTTCTCTTATTAGGATTCGGAATTAGAACACGGCATAAAATGTGACTTGGGCTTCATCCATACACTATCTCGAAGAAACATTTTTTAGTGGATCAACACTTCAAACTATCGTAGACAAACTTCGTTTGTGGTAGAATCAATTTCCATCGATGAGTATGGTCACCTATAAAACAACGAAGCAAATCACCAAGTGAGCTATTCACAACCTCAAATCGGTTTGTAGATGATAAGCACTTGAAAATTGTAGTTTAGTGCCCATAAGTCTCCACAAGATTATCCAAAAATGGCTCACAAACCGAGTGTCACAATCCGAGGTAATTGTCCTAGGAATACTATATAGCTTCATTATTTCTTTGAAAAATAGTCTCACGACATTTGAAACATCGGTGGTATTATTGCAAGGAATGAAATGAAACATTTTTTAAAACCTATCTACCACAACAAAAATAAAATCAAAACCTCTTTGAGTTCTTGGGAGTCATACAATAAAGTCCATGCTCAAGTCTTTCCAAGGTGATTTGTTACAGGTAATGGTTGATAGAGTCCATGACTTTGAACCTTTCCTTTAGCCCTTTGGCAAACTAAATATTGCTTAATATATCTTTTAACATCATGCTTTAACTTGGGCAAAAACTAACGGTCTTTAACCAATATTAAAAGTTTTGTCTCTTCCAAAATGGCCTCCTAAACCACTACCATGCAGTTTGGAGATGACATATAGTCTTAAAAAACCATTTGGTAGACAAAGTTGATTTCTTTTAAACAAATATCCGGGAAAAAAATGTTGAAATTATCACTTTTATTATTTTTACATTCTTCCCAAATTTTTGCAAAATATGGATAATTTTTATAGTTTTGTTGATTAAATATCAAATCCAATGATTTCACAAGACAATGTAATGAGAAGACAATGTTTACACCTAAGAGCTTCAACAACATTATTCTATGTACTAGATTTATGATGAATTACGAAATTAAATTCGAGAATGTGTGAAACCCATTTTGAATGTCTTGAATTCAATTTCTTTTGAGAATTCAAGAATTTTAGAGTCTCATGGTTGGTATACAAGACAAAATTCTTTGTGAATCAAATAATGATGGGTTAGTCAAGCGGTTAAAAACCCGCCCTCCCACGGGGAGATCTTGGGTTCGCACCCACTCGGCGGCGTATATTAGTAATTTAGTTACCACCCAATAGTAAAAGCTACCTTTCCCCCAAAAAAAAAAATTTGATTCCAAAATCGCAAAGCTTGTACAATGGCATAATATTTAAAGTCATAAGTACAGTAGCGTCTTTTGGCATCATTAAATTTTTCACTAAAATAAGCAATGGGGCGATCCTTCTAACTTAAAAAAATTCTAATGCCTTTATGTGAAGCATCATATTCAACCTCAAATACTTCATCAAAGTTACCCAAAGCAAGAATTGGAGCCTTGGTTAATTTTTGTTTAATTAGCTTAAAACTTTTATTAGCATCTTAAGTCCACATAAAATATTTATATTTTAGGCAATCGGTTACCAAAGCAATAATAGTACTAAAATTTTTCACAAATCGTCAGTAGAATGTAGCTAAAGGTTCTTGGTGCATTGGATAAGCCAATGGCATCACAAGTCATTCATAAATTTTCTCCCATATCTTGAAAGCAGTTTTTCATTCATCACTCAATTGGATGTGAATTACCACTTTTAAGATCAAGTTTAGAAAATATTTTTGTACCATGCAACGTATCAAGCATATCATCTAATTGGGGAATGAAAAATTTATATTTAAACCATATAATTTTACAATAATATTTTTTTTATAATTTTATTTATTGTTCTAATATCAACAAACATCCTCCAAAATTTTATCTTTATTTAGAGTAAGTAGACTGTGAATGACATGGGCTTAAACTCTCTTGAATAAACCACTTTTTTTAATAACTCTTCGACTTGCCTTGTAACTCAGCATACTCGATTACATTCATTATTTAATGTAGTAAATTTGTTAAGGTGGCATCTGACACCACATTAATTTGTTGTTTGATGTTACGCATTGATGGCAACTTGTCTAGAGCCCTTCTATATACTTAAAAATGTTTATTTTCTTCTCTATTTCACTTGCTTATTATCCAATAAGAGCATATGCCATAGAATTATTTTCTTTGCAAGCTTGTTCAAAATGTTTCAAAGATTATTTATTTATTTTTTATGTTTTTTTTATCTTTTGAAATACTACGAAGAGGAACATTTTTCAATGGAGTCAACAAATATTTCTTCTCATTCAAGTTAATATATATATATATATACTAGTAAAAACGCACGTGCAATGCACGTGGATGTTTTGCTCTTAATGTAATTAGATTGAAGCACTATAGATTTTTAATGATACATAATCTGACTTGAATAATTTTTTAGTTCTATTTATGCTTTTATTTTTAAACAAATATAAATTATTAGAAAAAAAAGATTGAGATACTGACATAAAGTGTTAGAAGATATCTAAATATGGGAATTAAATGTTGTGTCATTTCAATAATCTGTTGAACGTGGCAGTACATGTTCTTTTTATTCCATTCTGGGATAGCTGCTAATACTATTCTAATAAGTGAAGTTGTCGTCGTCTAACCAATTGACTCCAACTCTGATGAGACCGACTCAAATTCGTACTAATTAATGTATACAGTAGGGAATCAGTTTCTGTATGATACGGCAGGATTAGAAGCAGACCCAACCGGATTGATCTGATCTTATCGGGCTAGTTTGAAATCCTATGATAAAGATGACGAAAAAGCTTCATTTGAATTGTTAAACTGAGGTCAATCTGATATACTTTCATTCGATTCTACCCTAACCACATGAGCTTTTCATCTAAAGCATATCGTATTGCCGATACCAAAAGAGCATATCATACGGCAAACCTCTAGATTACTCAGCGTATAAGCCTTTTGAAACACAAATCTCCAAACTTAACAGTTATTCATATTATTTAAAATAAAAAAATAAAAAAATAAAAAAACCACACACAGACACGCATTGAAAAAACTACAAATGCCAACTATCAACAAAAAGTTCCTAAATGTTTTATGCTCCCTCATTTTCTCAGGTGTAACATGATCTTGCATATCTGGTCGTTCTTGACAATTAAAGAAGCGGTTTTCCCTGGCAAAGTGGCCTCAAGACGATTCAATTTTCAGATAGCCTAGGCCATTGGATTTCTGAAAGTCAGCTCACTGTCTAAACCTTTCTCAGAACCAAATAACTGTTGAGCACAAAAGTACGCTTCACATGCAAAATGATGCATATTAATATACATCTAAAAGAAGTCTTCTTTCAGCATATAATTCTAACCTCACTCTTAGATCAAGAGTACCAGAACAAAACCATTCACCAACTTCAAAACAAGAAGCACCTTAAAAAGTAAGTCAAAAACTTTAGAACTAAAATGGCCCAAGGGTTTTTGTATATGATGGAAATCAAGAGGCATACTTTGAAGCAATAAACGGTACACCAACTCAGCAAGCAAAAACATAAACATTCACCCGTATAAATGGAGGCTTCTCAAGCAGCCACAGGCATGTTGGAAGTGTTAGCTACAAGTGTTGTCCGCTTCATGACAGATTCTCCCCGGCCATCAGGTAATGTCATAGTCAATTGAGGAAAATCCATAAGAACCTGAAAATTTTAAGAGACAGAACATTCAAATTTCAGATGCTACTAAAGGATTGATAAACAAGGGAAAGAATAAAAGAGCTACATATTTAGGCCATTTCATTTCCTCTCTCTCCACAACCAACATAAACCCCAGTGTTAGAATTAGAGAACTGCACATGAACAAAACCTTATACATAAGAACTCCGTTAATCAATCCTTTATCATCCCTGGAAAATAAAAGGAGAGTCCGGTAGGCATCACACACCAAATAAACAAGAAACCGCACCTTAGAAAGAGCTTGACTGATGACGGTTTTACCACAACCAAATGCTCCAGGAATGGCACAAGTCCCCCCAAGAACAGAAGGGAAAAGGGCATCAAGAACACACTGTAGAAAATATTCAAAAGAAAGAATGAAGATATCCAACTTAAATTGACGCAATGAAGTAAAAAAATCTGGCAATGTATTCTATTTTGTTTATTACCAGTCCAGTTAAGAGAGGTGTATCAGCAGCAAGTTTTGATGAAACAGGGTGGGGTGTATGGACAGGCCAACTCTGCAGCAGTAGAGCAAAACAAATGTAAGAAATCATTGTATGAATTCTGATTTATACCCAACAAAGAAATGAGAAATCAAATATTATGTTCTAAATTGATAGAATAGCCAAAGAAAATAATTTTAATCACCTGAAGCATGGTAAATTGCTTTTTAACACCTTGAAACTCAAGCTCCAACACCATGTCCTGCAAAACATATGGCAGGTGACACATTTAAGGTGATGAAACTAAATAATGACATGGTGAACACACAGAATTAACATAGTGAACACACAGAACACAAAAGCAAACGTCAGACCATAGACTAACAAAATTAAAAAATCCCCAAAGCAACTTTGTCTCACTCTGAGGAATTTGTGGTGCATCCCACAGCCTTAACATCTAGGTTGAACACTACCAGCAAGCCACAATATAATCAATCTTTCAGAATGGGGAGAAGAAAAGAATAATGAATAACTTGACCATCAATGCATCAACAGATCTTATTACTAAAGAACCTGGATGCCAAACCTTTAGTGAGAATTGAACAGAAGATGCAACGTAAGTGACCTTTCCCATAGCATCAGGAGGAAGAGCAACATGATGTTGCATCAAACTATTCTCAAAGACACTCTGCAACACAACAATAAAATTTTGGGATTTATATGCTGCACAAACTGAAACATCTGAGCAGTGTATTAACACCATCGTTATCTCCCGCCCCTCGACCCATGGTCGCAAATATATCCAAGAGTATTATTGATGCCATCAAACGTACAGCATATAAATATGCACCAGTTAGAAGGTCTCCTTCACCTGCATCAGTAGAAAACATGAACTAATCAAGTATCCAGCACATCCGGTAAAAATGCAATTATGATATGTTAAATGATTACCTATTTTCTTCGGTTATCCAGAGGTGGGACAGAGACCCCACGACGTATATAGACATCACCAGATCTTTTAGCAATAGTTTTCAAAGGTCTGCAATAACATTAGCTCATGTCAAGAGATGACTTGAGCTCCTGGCAAAAAACAGCTCTTTGACCAACGTTTGTGCATAAAAATAAGTGTATATAGAAGGAAAAGGAGAAAGGAAAAAAATCAGGGGAATCTACAATAGCAGTTAGAAGCAAACCTAAATACCATCAAAGATATTCCCCAAATCTCATTCTGTTAACACAAAAATCCTGAAATTTTGAAACAAAGAGCTTCACTAACCAATTCTGAAAAACGAATCCAAGCCAAAGCCTCACTAAGTCGTATTAGATTCTCAAGCTGCTAGCAGTTGCAGTTATCACCTGTTGAGGAGTGAAAACATGGGAAACATGCTCATTGGAGGATGTAAGAAAGCATTGCAAATTCTGATCAAGAAGAAAGGTTAAAACAAAAAAGACATGGTCAAATTTCGTACCTTCTTGCTGCTACCTGGAAAGTTGCCTCTTTTCGTCATCTCAACGTACCCTCTTGTTAATTCCTCTGCAGCTTCATCAGATAATTGTGGATGAATGTGCATTCTGGCATAGCTCACGTAAGCAATTAATGTAGGAAGGTCTAAGACATCCTGCATGGTGCTCTGCATGCAGAATCGAGGTCTTTTCAACATGCCATTAGATCTCTAACAGGCAAAGGCAGTATTGGCAATCATCATACCTCAGGATTTTCAAAGTGCAAAGCAACAATATGCTTTGGAAGACGCCTATCAGTTTGTTCATCGGCCTTGTCAAGAATCAAATAAATCAGATCGACCCTACACGCAAAAAATCTGGTCAGACGAACGTGCTACTTAGAAATGGAGGTGGGAAGAGCCCAAAAGAACAAACTTCTTGTGGCTTCTCACCTTGATAATAAGGTAGGTGGAAGGTGTATATTGTCAATAACAGACAATCGAGGGTTAGAAATTACCTGTACACTACAATAAAACATGAAAACCCTAAAGGACCAAAAATCTAAGAAACAATCAAAGCATTTAAAATGAAATGGCACTCCCCAAGGTTGAAATTCAATGGAAAAGCAGTACTTGGGTAGCCCATTAAATATTGAGATAGATAGGAACATTGAATGAAATACAAGAAGCTGCGCAAGGAAGAGATTATAATTCAAATGCAAGGAATAGAACTGATTAGCACATCACAAATATATTGAGAGAGTTAAGAACAATAGAAACAAATGCAAAACGATGAGCAAGCAAGAAACTGAAATTCAGAATGAGAAAGCAAGAGGAAATGTAAAAGAAGGCGTACAGAGGCAGAGAACAAGTCATGGATTATGTTATTTCCATAGGTCCATAACACCCAGTGACCATGAGTCCCAATTTGAAGACTTTTTTAAACCAGTTTAGCAACAAAAACTTTTCTTAACCACGTCCAACTATGAAGTAAATCAAATACGGGGAGAAAAGAAAACAATTATCATATGCAATTCACTCTCCACAACTCATGCGAACCGTAAGCCACAAATACAAATGCTCTCTTTTGCAACATCACCATTGATAAATTCGAAGGGGAATTTCTCGATGCAGAAATTTTCTGATGCTTATGTTGATACAATAGTTGAAAAAATGAACGTCGAAGATATCAACTTACAGTAAATGTAAAACCTTTCTAAAACATCAAGATATCAACTTCGAAGACTAATCAGCAGATTACCACAAAAGTGAAGAAATTGATATGAACGTCAATGAGAGAATTCAGGAAGTCGTGTACAATTATAGGATTACCTTCACCACAGGGGGATTTACGGGTAGTGATGTGGGGAACTTTGGTGGGCATCCTCAGTGGACCCTAACTTTCAGCCGCTTATCCTTGGTTCCACGGACAAGATCCGCGCACACTGAAAACCCCAGAAAGGTATTACCATTTAAAGTAAAATCTGTAGTCAGAATATAGCCCTAGGAGTGAGAACCAAGCAAAGAGCAACCTTTCTCGAGATTTTTGACGTTCTTAGAAGAAAGAGTAATCCTGATACGGTGAACCTGCTCCTGAGGTTCCTCCAAACCAATTTTCCCAGGCTTCGGTGGTGCGTACGCCATAATTTCGTTTGTTGCTTACTTCTGCTTCGCTGCAACATTGGAGGGCTACTTCCGCATCGTCACCTTCTCCACCCTCCGAAGATTTCTGGTTTGTGATGGACTTAGCTGGAAGACGATTGTGAAGAAGATTTCTGGTTTGTGATCGACTTAGCCGTTAGCAACACGATTGAGGTTTTGTCAGCACGATTGAGTTAACTGTTTGTCCTACAGATGGAAGACGATTGTGAAGTTTTGTGATCGGCTTAGCAGTTAGCACCACGATTTGGGTCAGCACACGATTTAGGTAATTGTATTAATTGTTACTTTATTAACTTAATTCATGTAATGCAGAAAGTTATTTGAAAAATTACATTTTTAGATATTCATTTTTTATGACTTCAAGATTTAGTAATTTTAGAAGGTAATTTTTGATGAATTAGATTTAGTAGTTTTAGAATGTAAGGGTGTTTTGGCACACGATTTAATTAACTGTTTGAAAATTGTCGGCACGATTAGTTATTTGGTAAATTTGATTTTTGAATATTTAGCACACGGTTTAATTAACTGTTTGAAAATTGTCGGCACACGATTAGTTATTGCAAATTTGATTTTTGAATATTTAGCACACGATTTAATTAACTGTTTGAAATTGTCAGCACACGATTAGTTATTTGGCAAATTTGATTTTTGAATATTTAATAAATAATAAATTGTTAATGTTTTATCATTATTACATTTATTAAGCGGTATTCAAACGATGCTTGGTTGATTTTGATTAGTTTCTTCTTCTTCAATTAATATTTCCTAGTTTTTAGGAGAAACTCTTCCTATTCCTTATGCTAGTTGTTGCTAATTATTATTATTTTTTTAAATGAGCTGTATTATAACATTTAGATGCTTGATTTTGATTAATTTCTTCTTCTTCAATTAATATTTCATAGTTTTTAGGAGAGACTCTTCCTATTCCTTAGGCTTGTTGTTGTTAATGATTCAGGTAAAACTATAATTAATATAATATTATTGAAAGTATAAAATATGAATTTACAATTTTATACGTAATTAATTATATCAATGTAGTTAGGGAAGAAGGCTATTTTGGGAAGTAAAAATGTAGCCATGAGTTTGGCACACGATTTAATTAACTGTTTGAAAATTGTCGGCACACGATTAGTTATTTGGCAAATTTGATTTTTAGTTATTTGACAAATTACATTTTTGGAATTTTTTTTTATGACTTAAATGTTTAGTAGTTTTAGAAAATAGGGGTGTTTTGGGAAGTGAAATGTAGCCATCCTCACTCAGTACGTGCTTTTATAATAGTAGTATGATATATATATATATATCGTCATGATTAATTTTTCTATCAAATTGCTAATATCTACCTAGTGAAATATGACAAGCAGCCATAGGCAATACAACACACCATATTTCATCAAATTAAGTACCAATAGATAATTTAATCAAACACATTTTTCTAATGAAGACTTCTTCTCCTCCCCTTTTAAACCAAGAGATGTGATAAGGGTTGAAATTTTTATCATAAGTCAAATTCAAACTTTCAACAATTTCTTTAGAAACCACATTTTCACAACTTTCGAAATTAATTAATACTAGACTTTTATTTTTTCAAAAACAATGCAATGAATATGAAAAAACTATTGTTTCTTAGCCATTGGTCATCTTCTAAACTCTTAGGTGTGGTCAAAACATGCCTAATAACAAGGCTTTTAGCCTCACTATTGGGATCATAATACACTTGAAGGATGATATCTTCTTGGTAATTTTCATAGGCAATTTCATTATCATCTTCAATTAATTTGACTCACTTTTCTTTCTTTTTAGTAGGATAAGAAAATGAAAAATGACCGACATCCCCCCATCGATAATATGTATTAGAATTTTTCTTACCTTTGTTTTGGTCTTTGGCTATACGTTTTAGCTTTTCGTCAGTCTAAGCTTTGATTAGTCCTTTGCAATAATTTTATCTCTCAGAGTAATACTGGGAGCCTTCTCAAACTGCATAAAAGAATTCATTTTCAATTTTTCTTTGGTTTTGAGGGTTTTTTGGTGAGTTTCATCAATTGTGTTCAAATGCTATAAAGAAATCTCATATTGAATAGAAAGTTTTAGACCACTAACATATTTACCCACTAATTAGTCATCAATTTCTTATAATTTAAGACTATATAAATATTTGAAAAATTCTTCATTGTAATCATTCACACTTCAATCATTTCCTTGTTGAAGGTAGTGAAAATTTTCATATAAATTTGAGAGAAATTAAGAAAGAGATTCGTCTAATTTTCTTTCATATCCCCCCAATTGTTAATTGGGCGTAGTCTGCTCTTTTCTCGACTATATTGAAATTGTTGCTACTGAATCAAGGCATGACCCCTAAGTATCTGTGGATGTGCTTGTTGGGGTTGAATGGATGTAGAACTTGAAGATCCATCATGATCCTCACTTCGGCGTTTATCTGGGATGTGAAAAGTTTGGTTCACATCTATTGTAGAATTTCTTTGGTGAGTGTTAGAAACCATTGTAGGAAGTTAGCGTAAAACATTTTGCATCATTTGTTGGAGATTTTGATTTGCTTCCTTCAGTTGATTCATCTCATCTTATAATGCAATTTTTTGCATTGTTGACATACGGACATTCTCCCTTCTTAGCATAATGCTTCCAAATTAAACCTTGCTCTAATGCTAATTGATGTAGCCAAGGGGTCCACCATTGAAAGACAATACAAATGATGATCTTCACCATTAATCTTAAATGATGATACAAGAAAATGGAAAGACTTAGGGATTCGCTCGACCCAAGGTGGAGATTTTCTCAACCCTAGAGAATTCAATAAGGGTTTAACCATCTATCTCTATCTCCCTGCATACGATGCTGCCTATGATATTGATCATCTTTTATGATATGCGAGTAACAAAATAAAGATTAAAAGGTATTCAAATACATCCCCTGTAAGAACCCTAATAAGAGAACCCTCACAAATGTAACATGAAAAGAGAGACTTGTAATCTTCCAATCGTGTTGTCTTATGGTAGAGCTTCATGATCTCTATGGGAATACCTGTAACTTCATGAATCATATGTAAAATTAAATCTAGCTATGATTATATAGCTTGATGGCTTGATCATAAATACCTCATGATAATAATAATACAAGATGATGAAACATACTTTATTTAGGATCCATGGAAGACGGAATGCAACAAAACCTTTTTTTTAGTCTCCCACGATGAACGAATCCTAAAGTTGATTTTATGATCAATTTGATATTAAATATTTTCCTCTAAACACCTCTCTATTCACTGGCTCAATAAAACAACTTCTCTGAACTAACGCTTTATGTGCATAAAATAATGTGATGCATTGGGGTTCAGAGGAGGGACCTAGCATCTTTTATGTAGGCAAATTCATTAAATCAATCTTGACTGATATGGTTGATGCCTTGAATTTTCCTAATGACAAATGTGTCTATTGTTGGAACAAATGGAAAGAAGATGAACAAGAATAGAATAATAAAAAAAACTCCAGACTTCTTTTCACCAAAAAAACAATGACTATAGACCAGCTTCAATACGTTTTATATAAAGACTCTATCGTAGACTCAGACGACCATAAAACTTAGAAAACCATAACTAACAGTCCTATAAAAACTGAAGCAAAATAACTCTTCAAAACATTAACCATATGACTCAATCTTCTACAAAATAGCAACCACTTCTACACTTGTGCAACTCCTAAAAATCAGCAGCAACAATCAGCAATAGCTCCTTTGTTGATTGTTTCAGCAACGACCCCTTATATGATCGTCTTATTAATTTGAATCGTTGAATCATTCCACCAACACCCCCTCTTGATTCAAACTCACATAGCCCAAGCCTAGCTCTTAGATGACTGAACTTTGAATATGAAAGAGCCCTGGTAAAAATATCAGCTACTTGATCTTCAAAGTTACAGAACTTCAAAGAGACTTCATTTCCTGCAACTAATTCTATAATGAAATGATGCTTTATTTCAATATGTTTAGCCCTCCCATGGAATACTGGATTCTTTGTCATGGTTATTGTTGAACTATTGTCAATAAAGATTTCAGTTGTTTGTTTCATCCCCAAATCAGTCAACAACTTCTTCATCCAAATTGCTTCACATGCTGCCCCTGCCACATACTCTGCTTCACAAGAAGATAAAACTAATGTAGTTTGTTTCTTAGATCTCCATGTCACCATTCCAGACCCAAGGCTAAAGCAAAAACCTGTTGTGCTCTTCCTATCATCTGCTAATCCAGCCCAGTCACTGTTAGAGTACCCCCATCAACTTAAGCTCTCTTGTTTTACTGTACCAAATCCCATAATTTAGAATTCCTGCAATAGACTTTAGAACCCTTTATGCTGCTCCATAATGATGTTTTGTAGGGTTATGCATAAACCTTGAGATCAAGCTTACTGCACAAATGATGTCAGGTCTGGTGTGACTTAAGTAGATAAGACCTCCAACCAAACTCCTAAATTTTTGAGCATTTGTAGCTCTTGTCCCATATTTTCTCTGCAACTTCTCATTTGAATTCATTGGTATGTCAATCTCCTTGCTGCTGCTCACTGTATACTTCTTTAGCAAATCAGAAGCATATTTTCTCTGTGATATGAAGATTCCATTACTACACTGCTGCACTTTTGTGAAATCCTTCAAATTTCTACCCCTTTAACCCGTGGTTTCAAGACCGAGAACTCGGGCCTCGAGTCGGTGACAACAGTGGGCCGTTCAAGTCAAGCCCAAAGGTTCGGAAATGGAACCAATGTTGGTAGAGGACCCTTGTGATGACTCATCAACTCTCCTAGAGTTTAGGGAGAAAATTAATCATGATGGTGTAGAAAGGGTGCTTTTTGAACGGCCGTTGATCGGTAATGGAGAATCCGATTTGACGCGAATAAGGTATCAAATCGAAGATCGTCGAAAAACCTTTCCAACAAGCCAAAAATCACCAGAATTGGACCTTGGTTAGCCCCTCGACTAGGGCAGGTAGATTGGGCCGGTTGAACGGCCGGTCGACTGCCCCCGCCCAGTTCGGGGCAAAATCGGGTTTTTCCTCTTTAAAACCCTATTTGAGTTCTTATGGTCTCATACTCGCATTTTAGAAGGCTAGTACGAGGCTGAGGCTAAAGGAGGAGGAGAAACCAAGGGAAGGAAGGGATTCTAACCATTTGGAAGCATGCCGACACCTAAATCATAGCAAAATCGTTAGAAAATGTGAGAATCCTCAAACCCTCTTCTTTAACCTTAGTTTTGTGAGGTGTTCTTCACAATAAATGATTGATTTGGGTAGTTAATGCATGTTAGGTCTATTGAATGCTTGTGTTTAGTTATATTTATGTTTCTCATTAGTTTAGAAGTGGTTTGCGCAAATCGTTGCAAACGATTTCATAGTTTGACTCTCAGACGCGCCCGAGGGCACTCGCAAGAGCCAAAATTTGGGGCTTTTTTATTGAGATCGAACTGGATCAAATTGAAGGTACCCTTAAGACCCTATTGCTGCCAATTATATATTCCCAAAGTTTCGTTTCGGTTTGACTTCGAATCAATGGCGAAATATTGATTTTCGCCGAAACTAGGTTGAGAACGGCGGGTTAGAACCTAGTTGGCAGATTAGGCTTTTGTTGGGTGATTTTGGGAACTCTATTAAAACCCAATTGACTTCTAATTTATGTCTATTGATCTTCTTACATGATTAGGTTTATTTTGATTATAATCACCAACTCGTGAGTGTGACTTTGTGGAACTTTGGAGATCTTATACTAAGTAGAAATGTGAGGAATATACTTAACCTTATCTTGCATGTTTAATCATGTTAATTAAATTTCATTATTGATATCTTGCCTTGCTTTAGTATTTATTATCTCATGATTATGTGTGGGACTTTGCACGAATGAAAGGTAACAAAGTATGTTTGATTTCATTTCAATATTATTTGAAAACAATAAGAGAATGTATGAGATGGATGAGATTGAATGGATTGAGTTTTTCTTTTATTTTCAAATCCTAAATTATTTGATATGAAGATATATGGATGATGTTGAATTAAATTGCTCCTTTTATTTTATGCTTCAAACTAAGGTTGTGGGTTCGCCCATTACTCTAGTGAACTTACATGAGTATGCATTTAGAGCTAAGTACATGAATGCTAAGTGTCTAGAAGTATTTGGCTAGGTAACCTTATGAGTACTACTACCCTTCCGGCAGGGGTATTGAAACCAGTTAACCCGTGATGTTAGTAGCTAGGTCCTGATTGTCAAGCAGGCCCACTATCATCATAGAGAGGTAGGGTTGCATATAATAGATAAGGGCTCCTGGGTGCTCAAGACCAATAACCAACCCGTGAAAAGACATTGAGAGCATCATGTCCATTATATGTGGATAACTGATGGGTTAAGGAATGGGGTACAACAGATGACTCCCGTTAAGGATTCCATTTATAGGTGGGAAGGTATCGAACCAAAAGGGCACTAGGCATGAGGGGAGATATCCGAACCATATGTAGTATGAGACCGTATGACTTTGCATGGGCTAGGATTATCCTTGACACGCGCTAAATCTCATACCAAACGGTAATGTGAGAGAGTGGTGACCTATACCCCAACCATGGCTTGACAAGACTTTACCCAACAATCGCGGATAACCCAATAGATGTCTCTTGTTGAGGGGAGTGACTGATCAGACCGCCCAAAGGAGATTGGTGTTTAAACTTAATGCGTGTCTACCATAGAGACCTCATGATAGAGTTAGGAGCATAATATTATAATAATTCATATATCATATCATTATCATTAATTACATTATCAATATTCATGTTATATGTGTGGTGTGAAATCTTGTGAACGAATGAATGATATGATGTTGAGTTGACCTCACTGAGTTCTGTTGAACTCATTCATTTTTATATGTATATTTCTATTGGAATATTTTGTAGGTTCTGAGGACTCCTTCCAAGTGGAAGATTCGTCGACGACAGACTTTCTTGAAGGAGTGACTGAAGAAGATGTAGATTCGCATGGAGCTTCATGCCCGTGCAAAGCCTGTTCTTATAAAGTTGGATTCCATTAGGGAATCAATTTAGTTTAAATAAAAAAACTGTTCTTCGTTCAAACTCTGATGTCCATTTTGATTAACTTTAGATAATGGATGATTGTAACCTTTTGATAATTCAGATTTGATAACTGTATATTTAAACTTGATTTATTCTTGTCCTTTTAATTATGCTATATCATGTATTGTATGAAATTGTCATTGAACCTAGGTCTTGCGGTGTATCACCCCCACGGGTATTTGGGTATGGCCGAATCCGGTTGGGTGGGGTTTGACAATTATACTTAGCAATAGGAGAAGAGATTTCATCATACTCCACCCCTTCTTTTTGGACAAAACCTTTCGCAACAAGTCTAGCCTTATACCTCTTGGAGTTATTCACCCCATCATCCTTGATTTTAAAAATCCACTTACAAGGTAACAGTCTTTGGTCTTTGGGTCTATCAACTTGCTCCCAAACTTGATTTTTATTTAATGATTCCACTCCTCATTTATGGTTTGAATCCACAAATCCATATCCTTGGAATCTAAAGCCTCCTCATAGGAACTAGGTTCACTAGACCAAAACTCAAAAACTGAATCATCAGTTTCAAGTGCAAAATTGACTAAATACCTCTTAGGTGGTCTAACATCTCCTCACTCTATCCCTTGCCAGCAGGTAACTACTCAAATCAAGAACCCCACCCACCTCACTATTGGAAGTCACAGAAGAGGGCAATGGTCCAACATAAATGTCAAGTACCACAGCCTCAGGCTCATTATTACTAGAGTTAGGTTGAGGGGAAGTCAACGGTACTTTAGGTTCATGGCAATCACTGGTTTGAATTGAATCAAAACCAATATCAACTTGCTCTAAGTCAGACTGAGTGAAGTCAGTCAATCTCTAGTCAAGGGGGTTAAGATTGGTATTGTTAATAGACAGACAAGGGAATGCACTCTCTCTAAAGAGAACATCCCTATTCACAAAGGTCTTTACACCAGGTATAGATTTGTCACATAACTTATAGCCTTTAACACCCTCAGGATAACCTAAAAATATATACTTCTTACTCTTAGGTTCCAACTTGCCAATGTTTTAATGATCAAAGAGTTCACAGCCAAACACCCTAAGGTAGTCTAACTTGGGGGATTTCCCCACCACATCTCCTCAGGAGTTTTAGAACCTAAGGTCACAGAATGGGATCTATTAATCAAGTGAACAACTGTAGTCACAACCTCACCCCAAAACCCCTTGGGAACTCCAAAACTAATGAGCATGCATCTAGTTTTATTTAGGATAGTCCTATTCATTCTTTTAGCAATGCCATTTTGTTGAGGAGTGGCTCTAACAGTTTTATGCCTTTGAATACCTTTGTCTTTACAATACCCATTGAACACTTCATTTACAAACTCTAACCCATTATCAGTTCTTAAGGTCTTGACTTTCTTTCCACTCAAATTCTCAACCAAAGCAACCCATTCCTTAAACCTAGCAGAGGTTTCATCCTTGGACTTCAATAAGAAAATCCAGGTCCTCCTAGAATAGTCATCAACTAGGGATAGAAAATAGGAATTACCTCCATAAGACAAGACTCATGCTGGTCCCCACAAATCAGCATGAACATACTCCAATATAGCACTAGATAAGTGGGACCCAACCCCAAAGCTCAACCTGTGTTGCTTGCCTAGGATGCAGAACTCACAAAACTCTAAATCTTCAATTTTATCCTTGCCAAATAGGCCTTGTTTCTTTAGAGCTTGTAGACTTGTATTACTAATGTGCCCCAACCTAGAGTGCCACACACTAATACTGGTGCACTCACTAGAGAAACAACAAATGCTAGAGACACCATCAAAGTATGTACTACCATCTAACACATATATACCAGAATGAGATTTACCTTTCAAATATGCATGTGAGTCTTTAGAAATTGTAAGAATACCCCTAGAAATATTTGTATCAAATCCAGCACTATTAAGGCTACTTATTGAAATCAAGTTCCTCTTTAAATCAGCTATATACCTTACATCATGCAATGTGAAAACAGACTTAGTGTGAGTGAACAATTTAACAGTGTCAATACCAACCACATCACACACATCATTATTTTCCATCATAACTTTAGCATTTTCTATCTATCAAGTGTGTAAACCAATGTAAATGAAGGCACATTTGGTAAGTACATCCAGAATCAATGATCCAACCATCGTGACTATCACTATCAGAAATAGTCAGCACTTCACAAATATCTTCATACACATTTGCTTGATCATTACTAGTAGAAGGCATATTAGAGTTAGATGTCTCATTTTCTTTTGTGTACATAACAATTTTTCTTAAAGTGACCCACTTTCTTACAGAAAAAACATATTTTCATGCTAGAGTCAGATTTATTATTCCCATTGTTATTCTTATAGTTATTGGTATGTTTATCATTTCCCTTATCCTTCCCTTTGTGTTTCCCTTGTTTATAAGAGCCCTTACCCTTAACAAGTAGGTTTTCCCCACTTCCCTTGGCCTTCCCAAAAGCCAACAACTTTGACTCCCTATTCTGTAGAGCAGCAATACATTGGTCAAGGGTAATATTTTGACAATTATATTTTATAGAATTTTTAACAACAAGATAATCATTGTGAAAGGGAATTTAACAAGATGATAGACAATTCTTGGTCATCTAATTTACTTTTCTCCCCAGGTCTGGTCAAATCTTAAACTAATTTCTTAAACATGTCTAGCTTTTGGTATAGACTGACAGTAGGATCCATTTTGAAGCCATATAATCATTCCTTCAAATAAATCCTATTACCCAAATTCTTTTTCTAATAAATTTGTTCAAGTTTTGTCCACACTTTAATGGGAGTATTATCATCTTCATCTAGGCACCTAATAACACCATCAGTGATATTCCAGAACATGCAACCAATTACTTTCTCCATCACCTCATTCCTTAATATAGGGTCCATGCTTTCAAAGAAAGCATCAGGATCATCAATAGCCCTCATACATCTTTGTTGGGCCATAAGAGCTCTAATTTTTCTCTTCCATATCCCAAAGTCCCCAGTCCCATCAAACTTCTCAATGTCTACTTTAGAGCTCCCATTAGAGATCTCAAATTTAGGTACCTAGGGTTTTCTCCCTGACCTACAGTTATACTAGAGCCTATGGTAACCACACTAGGAGGAGAATCCTCCCCAAGCAAACTTAAATCCTTAGTAAACTCCACTTTTATATCAGCAATTCTCACAAATCAAAATATACAAGAAAAATACAAGTATACTAATAAAAGAACCAATCTAAAAATAATTACAAAATTAGTTTAACCCACAAAAATGCTGGCCGAGAAAGCAGAGTTTACAACAGCATCAATTCATACACTGTAGTTAACTAATCACAGCAAATAAATACCAAATAAATGCCCAATTAAAAACAGTGAACAAATAATGCAAATATATTTACAATTTCTAGCACACATCTCATGCCAACTAATTAATTCAGTAGTTATCAGACAAATAAAAAAAAAACTCATAAACAGGCAAATATTCCTTGTTGTATCAAATTAGGTCACCTGAGACCTTAATAGAGCCCGAATAACCACATTGGTCATCCTAAATAGGCATTAGTGACCAAGATGATAAATAAATATGCCTAGAATTCCATATGAGATCACAATAACCAAATTAGAGAAGCAGAGAACAAGAAACCCCTAATTCGGGTTCATCACAGAGGCATCGTAACTAGCTCTGATGCCAAATGTTGTTCTATGATGTGATGGAACACAAGAATTGCAAAAAAGATAGCAAGAAGACACAAAATTGATTACAGAGTTCGGTCAATGTGACCTACATCTGGGACTCAAAACAAAGTCTAATTACAATATGAGAAGTAGAAGTCTTACGGATTTAGGGTAAAATGCACATAAAGGAAGGGTTAATCATGGTAAAACAACCAACGTCTTCATTCGCTTGAGAACGCACAAATTCGCCAGAAAAAACCCCCTCTAGTTGCATCGGCAGCATCTCCAACAGAGCAGAAACGCACAAGAGAGAAGAGAGAGAACATAACCCTTAAAATGAAACCAACGATGAGTTTCTCAACCCTTCTCAAACCGAACCCAAAATATACATACAATGGCATGAACCAAGCTGGTTTAACCAATAGTTCACCCAAGCTACAAAATTACAGATTAACCCTTACAAATTCCTTCCAAAAAAATAACATGTAATGATGAAAACTGACATTGTCCATTTCCTTACTGAGGTGTCCATCTCCCATTCTCAGAACATGGTTTCACACAGATCCATAATAGAATCTGATTTTGCTGTAATGTTTTTCGTTTGGAGACCCAAGCGTCCTACATACTGGTAGTTGTTCTCCTTCCCCCAGGTTGCTTGTAATTGTAAGAATTATATCAGAACGGCTGACATTTTAACAGATGAAATTTTGCAATTGTACGTAGAAGAAGTTGTATAACTATCAAATGGGGTCTCATGGACTATGGGGAGCAAGTTGAAGTGCTATGGGCCTATGAGCCCCTAGTCATGATGATTGGTCTCCACTTGGTCCAAAAAAGAAGAAAAAAAGTACTTAATAGCATTGTTGATGTAAGAGATACAACAAGGTCCAGCTCACCAAAAATGCTCTCATGTTGTTCTCTAAGTGAACTAGAGGTTGTGAACTCTATATGATGTTTTCAGGTTGAATAGATCTTTTCTTTCTTTCCCTTCAAAAATAAATAAATAATAAAATGACTTGATTAGTTAACCGTAAATACATAATTTTTTCAAATCAAAAGTTTCCCTATTTTTTTATTTTATGGAAGGGACAAACAAAACATCCAATTCTTTTCAGAACAATGCTTGGCCCCAATGGGTCTTTAATTTAGTAGGTTTCAAGCCTAAATAAAGTTATGATCAAGGTAAAACACTTCGGCAAAATTCGCCGATTTTCGCCTGGTTCAGTGAGTAGCGAACCAAAACACTCACCGAAAAGTAAGATTCCTCGATCTCGCCAAAATATCGTTGGAAATCGCCGGAAAATGGTTGAACCAGCGAAATATCGGCGATAATCGCTGTTAGAAACTTGAAAATGTTGTCGGAGATGGCACTATTTCACCCACTTGACTCCCTCTTCATGTTGAGCTTGTTGGTGAGGTCCAAATCCAAGATGAGCCATCAACCTTCAGCAGTTCTGCTCTAAAAATAAACCTTTTGCCTTTCGGTGATGACCAAACTTCACAAAAGATGAAGATGAAGATGAGTCATTTATATTTTTGTGACTAAGTTACGTTTGACATTTGAGCCACATATGCGGCACTTGTTAAAAAATAAAGTTAAATGAGTACATGATTTGACTAGTTGATTTGTTTCTTATTTTTCATATTTTATACTGAC
The DNA here is from genome assembly GCF_041222555.1 of Hakea prostrata. Classification (NCBI taxonomy): domain Eukaryota; kingdom Viridiplantae; phylum Streptophyta; class Magnoliopsida; order Proteales; family Proteaceae; genus Hakea; species Hakea prostrata. Next base: position 35,819,381 of record NC_142607.1, read on the forward strand.
GTTTGCAAGTACATGAATTGACTAGTTGAGTTGCTTTATTGTTTTTTCAAATTTTATACTGATGTTTTGTAGGGAATCAGATTATTTTATATTTTTTAAAACTTTACAATGAGTGACGTGTTGCAAATATGTAACATATATATTTGTTTTACATTTTTAAACAATATTTTGCATGTATGTGTTGGCGTTCATTGTTTCCCCTGGTTCACCAAGTAGTGAACCGGCGAACTCAAGCGAGATTTCGTACCCTAGTTATGATCATCTATGGGAGAAAAATGAACAAATGGATTTGTAGGATTCACAATAAATTCTTTAATCTCATCCGGATGGAGATGATTATTCATCTACTTTCCACATTCCATGAATAGCTCTGGCACATTGAAAAATATCGAGAATGTTGCTTCCATAATTGATCTTATTCTCTTTTTCTTTTTTCTTTTTTTTTTTGTACAATGGGGCTTTATTAAGCCAGGGGATTGGGATATTAATATGCCTCAACAAGAGTCAAACCCATGACCTCTTCACTAAGAGGTGTTGGTTTCACCACTAGAACAGCTCTGCGGTGGCATAATTGATCTTATTCTACCTATCTGTGTTGCATCGAGAAAAAAAGGATCTAAAGAATCAACTAATGTATAGAATCTTGACAACATGTGAGTGGCCTATAAACTGACTTCCCTTTTGGGGACTCACACTAAGCCTCCTGTTTTGGACTCGCCTCTTCGACCATCGCTTTGAACTACGTCGAGAATGTTGCTTCCATAATTGATCTTATTCTACCTATATCTGTTGCATCAAGAAAAAAGGATCTAAAAAATCAACTAACGTATAGAATCTCTTGTTCTCTCAAGTGGATGCAGGCAAATTTGCCAAATCATGACAAATAACTTGCAGTTGTGAGCATGTTTTGCTTGTATTCTTCTTTGTGGTTATGCATCTATTTCCAGTAGTTTGTTATGCAAGAGCATAGATTAAATTTGTATTGATCAATAAGTAGGAGGAACTTTTTTCTTGAATGAATCATATTTCAATTCCCTTTCTTAGAACCATACGAGAGAGAGAGAGAGAGAGAGAGAGAGAGAGAGAGAGAGAGAGAGAGAGAGAGAGAGAGAGAGAGAGAGAGAGAGAGAGAGAGAGAGAGAGAGAGAGAGAGAGAGAGAGAACCTTTTTCTTGATTGCATGATTAAACTCAAACTTGCACTCAATAGAAAAACATGTACATGAGATCCGGATAAATTCTTTTTTCCCCTAGCTCTAGGGTTTTTCATCTTCCTTTAGTTGTCTGAGGTTTTCTTTTTCTTGCAGTTGCAGGTAAAACTCATCCATTCATTGAACAATGATTACAATAGCCTTCGATTGGCTTATAAATTTACCTCCAAACGTAGCAATACATTACTGAGGTTTTTTTTCTTTTATCATGTTTGTATTAAACTTCTCAATGTTCTATACTGTCTAATGTAGTTTTACACTATGCTAGCCTCTTTGTCATCTGTCTCATGGAAAGTCAGGCATCTTTTAGAGGATATTAAGCATTTGGTTGCCACCTTCAATGAAGTCAGGTTCACTCATAACTTCCAGGAGGCAAACTTTGTAGCTGATTATATTGCCAACCATGCAGCCCTCACTCAAGGCTGGTTCTTAGGTTTCTTTTCCGCACTCTTCTTTTTTTCCCTCTCTTTTTCTTGTGTTACTATGTAAAATTTCAGCACCAGAATAGTGACATACTGAAAATATTTTTCTTATCTGAAAATAAGGAAACGAAACAAAAACATTACTATACAATCCGATAGTGTATTCCTGAAAAATATTTACCCTCAATTGCATGGACCAGGTCATACTCATATAGAATGTTCAACCAAAATAAATAAATAAATAAACTAAAGTTCTCCCTTGAACCCGAAGAGTTTCCAACTTTAACCTCTTATATGAAGGGAGGTTTTTTTTTTTTTTTGTGGGGGGGGGGGGGGGGGAATAACATTCATGGTAGTTTTTTGCCAACTGAGCAACACCTTGGGTTGAATCATTCAAATTTTTTTAAAGTATATTGAAGAGCACTAGAAACCCATGTATGAATGGTCATTCACAGGTGGTTACCATTGTTTTTCAAATCAATGCAATCAGATTATGGACTTGTTCATGAAGCAGATCACATAACATGCATGGTGGGCATGCTTGGCCGGGCTGGGTACTTGGAAGAAGCAACAGAGATGGTTGAGGAATATTCAACAACAGTGAGCATGAAGACTAGCTCACAAGCAGCTCTTCTTGGCGCTTGTGTTTCGCATGGAAATGTGGAGCTTGGGACAAAAGTGGGAGAGGATTTGAGATTATAGAACCTCGGAGAGATGCTAGCTATGTGCTACCGTCAAACTTGTATTGTGCAAGTGGACAATAGAAGGAAGCAGAGGATGTGCGGAAAGCATTGATGAAGCAAGGCGTAAAGAAGATGCCTGCTTGTAGTTGGATTGAAGTGGGAAACAGGGTTATGGTCTTTGTAGCAGGGAAACATTCTTATCCTCACAGGGAAGACTTTTTGTATAACATATTAAATTTTCTAAAATCTGAAATGAGAAATCCAAATTTGTTTGGCTTTGAAAATCATAAAGCATTCCTCTCTTAAACGATAAAATTTCATGGTTTTATTGCTTAGCCTTTGGAACCTCATACATGACTAAGTAACCCCCAACCCCAAGCAGGTTGTAAGGGTTTTTACTTATAGAAGAAATTCAGGTATTTTACAGATATAGGATTCTTTACAACGATTACAAAGAGTTGAGAAAAATATGGGACTTTAAGATTTTGATTGAGTTCAAAATTTTAAATTGTAAATATTTGAAAATCCCTAATGGATATCCTCAGGATTCTATTTATCATCAACTAAGTAGAGGTAAACAGGAGACCTTCTCTAGTTTTCCAGTGGAATCAAAATACAAAATAGGACTTTACCGTTCATGCAACAACATTACTTGAAACCTGCAAATCCTGAATTCGACTAACAATTGAACACCATAAAGAAAGGACAAAATAACTATTTGTTTAAAAAAATAATAGTAATATCAGCAAGTCTGCATAAACAATCAAATCTAGAACATTATGAAAAGGGGAGAAGAAGTGAAATCAACAACTCAGTTTTCTATATTTGAAGTTTTTGAACAGAATCAAACCCTAATGGGTCACCAGCTATAATTTGGAGGTAGCTGATTGAATCGAGGTACAATCCATACACCTTTGAGGTGCAGAGCATCTGGTTCAGTGATATTCTCATTGAAAATCTGGTAGATGCGATCATCGTCAGACAAAACTTTTGCTCCACAAATGGAAATGGAAAAAGGTTCTCCATTTTACTTCTCCTGAAGAGATCTCTTACTGGTGAAAATGGAATTACTGATGAAAACTGAATAGAAGTTCTAGTAGAACGCACAACGTAAGGAACCCATTCTACTTTATCCTCCGAAGAGAACGTTACTAATGAATCACCCCAAATGCCATCACAATATGCGGCGCACATAATGTCGGGTAGGAACTCGTCTTTGTCGAGAAAAACAAGTTTACTCCGTTCAGTAGCACCACGTCTAATCAAATTTAATACCCAGTTCTTGCTATCTTGATGATGAATAACACAGACAATGCAGTCCTGCGAAGTAGGAGATGATGAGATTGCTCCAACATGTTCAGAAAAAGATGAATCTGGCAATGGTGGGAGGTCTATTCTTGCTCTGGAGAATGGGCAGAAGAAGAAGACAGAACCATCTCTGTAAACAAGAAGCCATCCTCCATCTGATGCAATACAATTCGCACCTTGCAACTCAGGGATATCCATGAAGTAACGTTTTAATCGCCAGTTGTTTATCAAAGAGCACTTACAACCATCATCATAATGTAGAAACCATGGCGTTCTTTCAATTTCAGCCGAAGCATTAACAGAAGCAGAACGCCACGAATTACATGTACAATGGACTAATAGGCTAGTTTTACTATGTTAGTTTTGGATTTTGTCCAGAGTAATTGACGCGTTCAAATCTGACCAAACTGCCTTAACCTCTCAAATCAAATCACAAGATCAGAGTGGGGTGATCTTGGATGGTCAAGAAACCTCGGACGATCAAGTCAATAAGGTACGCAACACTAGAAGAGCATTTAATGGGCAGCATGCAAGTCACACTAAAGATTGTTGCCTTGTCGTAAGGAAAGGTTAAGGTATTTACAGTTGTCACCTGATTAAGGATTATCATCAGATGGAATAAGTGTAATTTATTGTAGATGTAGGTTTGGAGTTTGATCTCTTCTTGGATTCTAAGTCTGATTTAGTTAAGAATCCTTTCCATACTTGAATCCTAACACCCTTGGGATAAAACTTTCTTAAGTGATTGGACTCTTCCTAGAGTTCTCGAAATCTCCCTTTTCGCATCCACCCTAGCTAGGGTCCCACCGTCAGTTCGATAGCGTGACCCAAATGGGCTAATCTCTCATGAAGGCCAAGACCTCTTGGAATGCATATGGAAATAGGGGTGTAAACGGACCGGATTCAGATCGGATAGTGGTAATACCATATCCGCATCCTATTATATTCGAACGGATTCGGATAATATCCTTTCGGACGGATTCAGTTGGATTTGGATGATAATCGGATAACTATTTTCTTAATATATTCTTCTAAATGGGAATGAATACAAGTTTTCGACTACCTATTTACATCTCTACCATTTTATTTGTGAGGGCTAGGTTTGAAATTTAAGAATTTAGCAACTTTAGTAGTTATTTGTCAATGGTGGGTTCGTAGAGTGATTAAAAGCCCAGAATCCCATGGGGAGGTCTCGGTTCGCACCCATCCAGCAAAACTTTAGTAGCTATTTTAGTAGAAAATCTATAAAAATAGTCACATATCATAGGTAAAAAAATAATAACAATAAATAAGAAAAATAAATTTAAATAAATAACTTAATCGAATAAAAGGGTATACCATATCCACATCCTATTAGTAATCGGACGGATTCAGATATCCCTAAATAGATGCGGATACAAATTCAGAAACAGATTTCGATTATCGATTTACACCCCTATATGGAATACTTTGCCGTCATCTCTTTGATTGATCATTGTATTCAAACTTATGTTCTATATAAATTGGATATGAAAATTCTTGCATGGATCTTATTTCTTGTTATTTGGTTTGGAAATCCACTCTCAAACAAGGACCGACATGTCACCTGGTGTCTCCATGTCGGTGCCTGGCTGTCGCCCGACTTTTGACGGAGAGATCGAGGGTTCGGAGACGGTGGAGAAATAGGATTGAATCTGGAGTTGCGGTTGAGGCAGAGAGTAATGAGACTGGAGAGGTCGGAGAGATCAGGTGGAGGACAGCATCAATGGTGGAGGAGTTCGAGGCATCATTCCAGCAACCATTCTTGCCTTTCTTGAGTCTTGCCTTCAGGTAATCAACAGATTCTTAACCCAAAATACATGAAGATGAGAATAAATAGGTATTCTACCTTGGGCGCATTTAACACCAGGCCATTCCCAGTGACTGGTGACCCGTCTGGTGAAGAAGAAAGGGAGATTGTCATCTAAATCAGCCATAGATTTGAAGTCTAAGAGAGCTTGGGCATCATATGGCACCTCTGATTTCATTGAAGTATACATTGACACCCTTTCAGAAGCAGCTGCCGTAGGAGCTAAGACGGAAAACAGAGTGGGAAAAACAACACCAGCGAAGAGGAAATGACACCAAGTAACCCTCATTCTCTCTCAGTCACTCTCTCTCACTCTTCCTGTTTCTCTATGGTGAGCAGCAGAAACCATCTAGGGTATATCTATGAACAAGAACGAGCTCAAAGCTTTCAGGGGACTTGAAACTTGAAAGTGAAGGGTTGTGAAGGGTCGAATAATCGACCGTTGGCGACATATCGCCGATTTCTCGGCGATATATCGCTGACTGCGATATATCGCCGACTTAGGGTAAAAATCGTATCGTTGGAGGGTTTCGTGTCACCCTCCAGCGACATGTCGAATAATCTCCGTATGTCGGCGATATGTCGCCGACATACAGTACCGTGCTCTCAAGTGAGTTTTAATAATGTTGCTCCAAATCTCTCCCATTAGATTAGGGAAATTTACTCATGGACAGCTCATCTAGATTACGATTTCTCTCTTTCTATGAAGGATGGTTTTTGTATCTTCAAGTTTTTAGTACTAGTAGTTGTTCTCCTTTCCCTAGGTTGCTTGTAATTGCAAGAATTACATCAGAACGGTTGACATTTAACAGATGAAATTTTGCAATTGTACGTAGAGGAAGTTGTGGAACTATCAAATGGGGTCTCATGGACTACAGGCAGCAAGTTGAAGTGCTATGGGCCTATGAGCTCTAGTCATGATGATTGGTCTCCACTTGGTCAAAAAAAGAAAAAAAAAGTACTTAATATCACTATCGATAGGGTTCAACTCACCAAATGCTCTCAGGTTGTTCTGTAAGCGAACTAGAGGCAGTAAACTCTAGGAAATTTATCATATCCATTTTCTATATAGGCCCTAATCATGATGACTGGTCTCCACTTGGTCGAAAAAAGAAAAAAGAAAAAGTACTTTATATCACTATCGATGTAAGAGATATGATAGGGTTCAACTCACCAAATGCTCTCAGGTTATTCTGTAAGCGAACTAGAGGCTATAAACTCTAGGAAATTTATCATATCCATTTTCTTGTCAGAAATGGATCATCTATTTCCTTGTAAATATGTGACATGTGTCCCAACATCACATCAAATGGTTAAAATTCATTTATAAATCACATCAATCAGTCCATTTCATTGTCAGAAAATGGACCTGATATTAGTCTGTAAACTCTATATGATGTTTTCAGGTTGAATGGATCTTTTCTTTCTTTCCCTTAAAGAATAAATAAATAAGATGATTGAACAGTATTCTGTAAATACATAATTTTTTCAAATTAAATGTTTCTCTTTTTTTTTTTTTTTTTTATGGAAGGGACAAACAAAACATTCAACTCTTTTTGGAACAATGCTTGGACCCAATTGGATCTTTCAGTAGGTTTCAAGCCTAAATAAAGTTATGATCATCTATGGAGAAAAATGAACAAATGGATTTGTAGGATTCACAATAAATTCTTTTATCTCATCCTGATGGAGACGATTATTCATTTACTTTCCACATTCCATGAATGGCTGGCACATTGAAAACTATTGAGAATGTTGCTTCCATAATTGATCTGATTCAACCTATATGTGTTGCAGTGTTGCATCGAGAAAAGAAGGATCTAAATAATCAAATAACGTATGGAATCTCTTGTTCTCTCGAGTGGATGCAGACAATTTTGTCTAACCACGGCAAATAACTTGTAGTTGTGAGCGTGTTTTGCTTGTATTCTTCTTTGTGGTTATGCATCTATTCCCAATAATTTGATCCCCAAAACCACAGATTAAATTTGTATTGATCAATAAGTAGGAAGAACTTTTTTTCTTGAATGGATCATATTCCAATTCCTGTTCTTAGAACTATAACTATATGAGAGAGAGAGAGAGAGAGAGAGAATTTGAGACTCTCAAATGGGCCAAGAAATAGAAACTCTTTTTCTATGGCTAATAATTACATGGCCCATGTTCAACATCAAGTGTTGTCTATTTCTGATAGCCCATTCCAGCCCTCAAGCCCACACTTTCCATCTATTACACAACATTCAACCCCTGGGAGAACAGCTTGACAAACTCAGAACCCCCACCTGCCTCTCAATTGAATCATGCAAGTTTTTCATCTAGGTTCATGATAACCGTGTAGTGGAGGTTTCAAATTCTTCAATTGAAACCAGTCATGCATGATAGCTCAACTACGGCTTCTTCGAGCCATATATCATGGTTGAGTGTGGCCTCTAATGCTAATAATAATTACTCATTTATTTCCTTTCTTAAGACACAACAGCTATGCTCTTGTGCTTAGAATTGAAATACAAAGCCCCTGACTACCAAAGAAGAAATGCAAAGTTCAATCCTTTTATAATGGACAGTTATTAATTATCCTCAAAATAATATTTCAAAGGAAAAATAGTTATCTCAATCGATCATCTTTTGTCTATGAAGAAGATGTAGTACCATCAGTGGGAGACGGAGATGTATTCCACAAAGCCTCCTGCGAATGCTTGGAATGCGTTTATAGCACCCATTGATGGCCGAAGAAGGCAGATTGCCAGGCATTTTGAGAAGTCATTGGAGAAGAATTGGAGAACCCCCTTTTTTGTTGTTTTAGAAGAAAAGACTAGCTTTAGAGAAAGCTACTAGAAAGAAACTAATTTAGTTTATTTTATTGCTTCCACTGAACTCGATAATTTTTGAAACTTGATTACTTTGATTTGATTCTTTTCTTTGATTCATTTTTGGAGTTATGGACTCCTATAATCCTTTTTGATTAATTATTTGAACTTTGTCTTGCTCTTGATTTCTATTTTTTGCAATTATTATTATTGATGGTAAGATCATGGATCATGTGACGGATCGCACCCACGGGTTGTCGGGCATAATAGAGATCGGCGGGTGGGGTGTGACAAATGGAGTCCAATAGCGGTAGCCAATCCGTGAGGGTTCTCATTCCTAGGTAGGGAAGGATACTGAACCGAGTTGGTTGGTGCCATAGGGGAAGTATCTGGACTTATGTAGTATGTTACCGTATGACCCTGCATTGGATTAGAAACCCCGACATGCGCCAGTACTCATGCCAATGGTCGTGGTAAGAGAGTGTTAACCTAAACCACAGCCATGGTTGATTGACGAGGACTAAACCCCTTTGCCTGGGATCTCAGCAGAGGTAATCAATTCATGAGCGATCAGTCACTAGACCTACCCAGAGGAGGGCTGGTGTTATATTTTAAAGCATGTCAACTGTCTAGAGACTTGCATAGTTAGATCTTAATAGCATTCATATATTTGCATATCATTCTTTATATGTATGCTTACTTGAAACACTGTCGATATGTATGTGAGATGTGTTTTCCTTACTGAGTTCATCATAACTCATCCTTTGTTTGTATGTTAAATTATATTATACAAATGGTATTCCCAAATCAAGGGAAGTTCCGCATGACTGGAGCAACTCCTATGAAGAGAATGTGGTACAGTCAGTGGGAGACGGAGATGTTTGCCACGAAGCCTCCTGCGGATGCTTGAAGTGCGCTTATAGCACCCATTGACAGCAGAAGGAAATAGATTGCTCAGCATTTTGAGAAGTCTTTAGAGAAAAATTGGAGAACTTCGTATATTACTAAAGCTGAAGCGAAGCCTATAGCCCAGAAGCGAATTATTAGAATAGAACTATTTTAGATTAATAATTGCTTCCGCTGAACTTGACAAATTTTGGAACTTGATTACTTTGATTATTTCATTCGATTTATTCTTGGAGCATTTAGACTCCTGTAATCCTTTTTAATAATTATTTGAACTTGTTCTTGCTTATGATTATTATTGCTTGCATTTATTATTATTGATGGTAAGACTGTAGATCCTGTGACTGATCGCACCCACGGGTTGTCAGGCGGGACCAATACCGGCGAGTGGGGTGTGACAGGTTGTCTCTACTATTGGTCAAGGTTTTTTTCGCATCTAGATGGAATATGACTGTTTTGAAGCAATTCATGACCTACAAAGGGGATTTGGTTATGTTGACATTGAATTGTAGTGCAAAATATTTTTATTGTTTCCTTCCCCTTGTGTGGGTGGATTTTAAGCATATTTCTAAGGCTCAAAACTGCTTAGCCAATGCCCTAGCCCATCGGGGCCCATCCGTGCAGTCAAGGATGGTATGGCCTGTGACTTTTCATTGGCTCCGGACCTGGGAGTCCTCGAAGGTGATGCGGTTTAACTACTTATCTCAGGAATAAATTTCAAGTTACCTAAAAAAAAAGTGTAGACATGAGCGGTGCACAACTAGGCAACATCAATATTTCATTAAATTAATTTGTTTAGATAAACTGAGGTACGTTTTAATACCATGTCTTATATATTCCATTATTAATTGGTCTCCATAAGCATAATATGAAGAGCTAACCCTTAAATAACAAGTCACAAGGAGCATAACAAGACTTGGACCGAATACTTTTTTGACAATAACAAATATGAATATTCAAAGTTTTCGACCAACTTGTTGCTTTCTTTTATTTACTTGACATGGATAGCTTGTCCAAGTCAACACCTGGTTTTCTAGCTACGGCATCTAGCATCGACATCATGAGGGAAAACACATTTTCATATTCAACAATTATAAAAAATAAAAAATTGGTCACTAACCTAAAATTTTCTACTAATGACTTCTAAACCAAACTGAACCATGCTTGGGTCAACCGGCTTTTGGAAACTAGAAAAAACCCGGTTCAACAGGTTGAATCTACAACCACTTATAGGGGTGGAGGTTGTTGTAATAAAGGCTTAGCATCTCCATAAGGGTCTTCGGTGATTATTTATAAAAATTAATTATCCTCATGTTTCCCCCCTTAGACAAAATTTTCCTTTAAACATTCTTGCATTACATTCTCAATCTGACCTAATCAAAACCATTATAATATTATATGAGGATAATTTATTAAAAGTTGGATTAGCATTATAGGCCTAGCATTTTATATAGGATTATAATAGTGTAACGTGGATGGAACAATATCTTAATTCATAATTCTAATAAATAAATTAATGTAAAAATAAAGAACCTCAAGAATTTGGATCATTTAACAAAAGACTTTAGGAGATTTGACGATATTTTTTCTTGGAAACACAAATACTCTGTTTGAATTTGAGATTGATGATGTATGATGCAATTATAAGGTAGACTCTCTCATTAAGATTCAGAGAGACATGGTTAAATGTTGAACGGCAACCCTCCATGGGAGCAGAGCAAACGGAGTTCCCCTGCAATTCGGTCTTCGTTAACTTTGCATCGAAAATCATTTTGCAAGAGCACAAATTGTATTTAGATACATTATATGATGCTCCAAATTACCTTGAGAAATTTATAGCATTTATTATATCTTGGATTAGAGTTTTGATTTAAATACTTATCTCAATCATTTTGCAAGAGCCTAAACTGCATTCGGATTCATTATCTGATGGACCAAATTACCTGGAGAGATTTATCGCATTGATTATATGATCTTGGATTAGAGTTTTTGATTTTAATATTTATCTCACTTCTTTTTTTACCCAAAAATTGTCATCTTTGGTATCTAATTTTGACAATTGAAATTAGTGGATTGTTGGTAGCCATGGATTTTCTTTCAAAACAAGGCAAGAATATTATATACTAATATAGGAAAAAGGTGATTATATAAAAAAAAAAATGGGGAAAAAACCTTTTTCTTTCCCTCCTCCCCCCAGAAAAAAAAAACAAGGTAAAAGAAAAAAAGAAAAGTTCCGCGCTCCTTCTCTTTCTTTTCCGTCGAGGGAGGTGGCCCCCCGGGGTGTGTGGGGTGGTGTGTTTTTGGGTTATAGTGGTGCCATCGCCGCGGACGCAAAACCCCCCACAAAAGGAGGAGAGAGGCACCCTACCCAACAAACCCCCACGAGGGGGGAGGGTGGGGGGGGGGGGGGGGTTGTGTGGGGGGAAAAAAAACCCACACAATAGAACAATCGGCAAATAAGAGAAAAGAAGAACACAATAATAACAACTAAGAGAAAAGAAAGACACAATAATATATGGGCAGAGAGAAAACTCCACTATAAATAAAGAAATATCCAGAGAGAAGATATTTGGGATGATTAAAGAAGAAGGAAGAGGCATTCTTTTATAGCCTCTTCCTCTCCATATTCCCACATCGGTCGATGTGGGACTAATATTACAACAATCTCCCACTTGGAGATTAGATTGAGAACCAATCAATCTCCACACCGGTCTCTATCTTGCCACCACCATCTTGTCTATGTCTCTATCAAGCCATACAAGGATCTGCACCAAATGAACTTGTCGGTATTGATTGCTTTTGTCAATGCATCTGCTAGGTTCTCTTTCGTGTGGATTTTTGCATATCCACCCTTCCGTCTTCCACCACTTCACGAACAAAATGATATTGTACTTCTATGTGTTTTGTCCTGGAATGAAAAGCTGGATTCCTTGCAATGTGCAAGGCACTCGCTGTCACAATACAAGAGAATCTTCTCGTGTTTGTGCCCAAGTTCTTCCATGAATCTTCGTATCCAGTTGCTTCTTTACAAGCTTGTGTAGCTGCCATATACTCACTGTTGTAGACGGTGCTACAAGCTGTCTGTAGTTTAGATACCCGACTCCACGGCTCATCCTGCAATTGTAAACACATAGCCGTAGTGGATTTCCTTTTATCAAGATCCCTGCAAAATCGAATCAACATATCCTCTCGACGGTAAATTCGGATCCTCCATAACATAGAGCGAGCATCCAAGGTTCCTTTAATGTATCTTAGGATCCTCTTCACTATAATCCAATGCTCTTGTCCTGGATTCGCCATATGCCGACTAATCACTCCCCCTTGCATGTGCAATGTCCGGTCTTGTACATATCATAGCGAACATCGGACTTCCCACTCGCTGATGCATACGGTACTCGAGACATCTCCATCCTCTCTGCTTCATTGCTAGGACACATACTTGGGATAACTTGAAATTAACGGGAAGAGGAGTAGAAATTGGCTTACGGTCTTGCATATTGAAGCGGCGCAAGACTTTCCTTAAGTAACTCTTACGAGATAGCCAAATCTTCTGTTATTTCGTCTCGGTGAATTTGCATCCCTAGAATCTTGTTTGCGGGTCCTAGATCCTTCATTTCAAATTCCCTAGCCAACTGAGCCTTTAATTCTACGATCCGATCTTTGTTGGGGCACGACACCAACATATCATCGACATACACGATAAAATGATGAAATCATCATTACCAAACCTCTTGTAATACGCACAAGGGTCTGAAGCAAGTCTGTTGTATCCAAGGCTCAATATGAAGGAATCAAATCTCTTATACCAACATCTTGGCGCTGTTTTAAGCCGTATAGAGATTTGTTCAACTCGCAAACCAAGTTCCCCTTTTCGGTTCTTCAAAACCTTCGGTTGGAGCATATAGATTTCTTCTTCAAGATCTCCATGAAGAAATGCAGTTTTTACATCTAACCGCTCAAGATGTAGATCAAGCGTAGCACAAAGTGCCGAACTATCCGGACGGTAGTAAGTCGAACCACTGGAGAAAAGATTTCTGTGAAATCGACACCTTCTTTCGAGCATATCCTTTGATCACCATTCTTGCCGATACCGCTCTACTTGATCATCATTGTTTCGTTTGATCTTGTAAACCCATTTGTTACCAATGGGCTTCCTTCCGTGCGGTAAAGGTACAAGCTCCCACGTCTTATTCTTATGAAGAGCTTCTAGTTCTTCGCTGCCATTGCCATCCAAAGTGGCGCTTCGAGCTATCAATCGCTTCTCTGAATGTTGATGGCTCACCATCTTCTGTTAGAAGGCAGTATGCAATGTTGCTCTCCATAATATAATCAGTTGCCAGGTTGGTGTATGTCTTTCACGAGGTGACCGTCGAACTTCTACAATTGTAGACTCAAGCTGGTACTTGTTCCTCATTTTCGATTCTGCTCGGAAGAATTTTTCGGATTGGACTTCTCTTCCTCTGACTGTTGTACTCTCGGAATTTCTATTGAAATGCTACTCACATCTTCCATTTGCAGCTTATCTTCTGCAAAAATGACATCTCTGCTGATGACGACTTTGTGGGCGGTGGGATCCCACGATCGATACCCCTTGACTCCATCAGCATTTCCCAAGAATCTGCATTTTCGGATTTTGGATCCAACTGAAATTTCTTGGGGATGATACACATCACGTACAGGACTCCCAAATGTGTGCATGCGTGAATAATCAAGCGGCTTGCCAGTCCACATATTCATCGGTGTCTTCGGATCAATCAATCTTGTTGGTGATCGATTAATCACATAGCGAGCGGTGTTTGACACGCCCAAAAGGACTTAGCCATGCTTGCAGTTCTTAACATGGCTCTTGTTCTTTCGAGTAGAGTTCTATTCATCCGCTCCGCTACTCCATTCGTTGAGGAGTGTAAGCCACCGTGAGTTGTCTCTTGATGCCTTCTTGATTACAAAACTCAAAGAAGTCATCCCCGTATATTCACCGCCATTGTCTGTCTGAGGCACTTGATTTTCTTCTCGTTTCTCGTTCAACTTGCGCTTTGAATGTTTTGAAAGCTGAAAACACATCGACTTCTTCTTGATAGGAAACACCCAACATCTTCCGGAATAATCATCAATGAAAGATACATAGTACCTTGCTCCTCCCGAGATGTAACCGGTGCTTGCCATACATCGAGTGAACTAATTCGAATACTTTTACTCCTGGAATCGGATGCATTGAACTTCAATCTATCTTTGCTTGCTTGTAACACGGTGCTCACAAAAGGGTAATGAAGCCTTTGTGAGACCGGGAGTAATTTTTGTTCTGCGAGAACCTTCAACCCTTGCTCGACATGTGGGCCAATTTTCGATGCCACACTTTTGTCATCTCTTCCGAGTACCGGTTGATGCAAGCGATGCTTCGCCTCCGGACATGTTTCTCCCATTACTTCGTACAAATTTGCGGCGCCCCTTTCAGCTTTCATTACAACTAGCGCTCCTTTGCGACCCTCATCATTCCATTTTGGATGCGTGTCTTGCACCCAATTTCATCTAATTGTCCCAAAGACAATAGATTCTTCTTTAAGCCCTTCACATGCCGCACATTTTGAATAGTGCGTACCATACCATCGTACATCTTCAACTTGATGGTGCCAACTCCAACAATCTCCAAGGCATGATCATTTCCCATGTACACAGACCCTGTAGAGATAGGTTCATAAGTTTGAAACCAATCTCTGCGAGAGGTCATGTGCCATGTTGCTCCCGAATCCAAGATCCAAGCATCACTATGTTCCAATCTATCCTTGGCTGCCATTGCTGATTCACTGTAAAGAATATCTCCTTCAGCAATGCACCCTTGAGATGTCTCTGCCTTATCTACACCCTTTTTGAATCGACACTCATTTTTTAAGTGTCCCCTTTTGCCACAATTGTAGCACTTGAAATTCTTCTTACCCCTAGATTTTGACCTCCCTTGATTGTGACTCCCACTAGAATCACGTTCCGTTGACCTTCCTCGAGTCATAGACAAAGCTTCTGCTTGTTGTGAGCTTGCCTGTCTATCTTCCCTGCCTTTTCGTCTACTTTCTTCTTCAAGAATTGTAGCAGCGACATCATCAAATACCAAATAATCAGAGAGGATATTACTGGTTAAATTGATAATGATTGGGTCATATGAATCTGGAAGACTTTGGAGTAGAATTTCAGCACGTTCCTGTGGTGAAACATTATGTCCCAACGTTGAAAGTTGAGAACATAACGAAATCAGAGTATGTAAATGCTCTGTAACTGATGTAGATTCTGACATCCGTAAGGTATACAACTTTCTCTTCAAGAAGATTTTGTTGTGAAGTGATTTGGCTTCATACAATTTGATGAGGTGATCCCAAACCTCCTTTGCAGTTTTCTTCTCTTCTATGCCCGCTAAAATATCATCTGATAATGCTAGATGCAAATCAGAAAGAGCAATCGCATCTATTCTGTTCCACTTTCGTTGTACCGTGAACTCCGCCGGCCGAACACCGATGGCTTCGGGCGATTATCTTTTATCAATAATGCCTTCATCTTCATTTTCCATAATGAGAATTTCGTGCCGTCAAACTTGCCGATGTCAATTTTTGCTGCCATTGCTTCTATCACTGAACTGTTGTTGTGCTGAGAATAACTCCCACTATTTCACGTGAAACTTGTCTTCTCGGAGTTATCTCCACGGTATATGGTTGAACCAAAATGCACCAGGAAAATTTCGGGGAAAGGCTGGAGGGACACAAGCGGTCCGCTTAAAAACCGGACTCCTTAGACAAAATTTTCCTAGACATGCACTTAATCACCCAATACACCTTTCTAGGATACCCGAAAAGAAACCACGTGAAATTGCGACTTCTGCAGACACCTCCGTAGGATAAAAACAATATCTTACTTATTTTTCTGATGTGAAGGATCCACCTAAGTGGCAATCACAGAGCATACTATAAGTAGATACTCACACCTAAACCAAACAAACAAACCCCCCAAGGAATTTTCCTTTCGATGTGGAAGCTCGGACTATCGCAACCACGGAGCATACTTGAAAAACCTCGCTCGATACCACTGTCGGGTTATAAAGAACCCACCGAATAGAACAATCAGCAAATAAGAGAAGAAAGAACACAATAATAACTAAAGAAAAGAAAGACACAATAATATATGGGCAAGAGAGAAAACTCCACTATAAATAAAGAAATATCCAAGAGAGAAGATATTTGGGATGATTAAAGAAGAAGGAAGAGGCATTCTTTTATAGCCTCTTCCTCTCCACATATTCCCACATCGGTCGATGTGGGATAATATTACAAAAATTTGTACTTTTGTTGGGGGGGGTGGTGTTTTTATTTTTTTTTTTTTTTGGTTCAACGCCCCGTCGTGTGTCTGGGTGGGGTGGTGCGCGGGTTTGTATATTTGAAATATTATTTTTTTTTTAAAATTATAAGAGTGTGGTGTGTCATTAGAACACGAAGAATATGGTGGTGTTTGTTTTTTTTTGAGTTGTGTGTGAGTGTTAAAAGTGGGTAGGCTTTTGGTTGGTTTGTTGTTGGGGTGGGGGGGGGGGATGGGGATTGGTGTGGATGAGAAAAGGAAAGAGTATTGCTCAGTTGGCAACAACCAATGCCTCTTAGTGAATGAGGTCCTGGGTCTGCCTCTCCCTGATGCGGAGAGTATTAGTTATGAGTTTCTGGAAAGTTTGGATAGGCAGAAATCCAAACAGAAGTCGAAGTAGTTTCGATTTTACGATAATGCTTGAAACATTTAGTGGGTTTCTAAGGCACTCTATGTAGTGTGTCCTCCCAGTCCCACGTTCGCTTGTAGGCGTTTTGGCCACCAAATTACATCATTTAGTGGGTTTTTAAGGCATTTTTGGTTTCTTAGTTAGATTTGAATTTCTAATTTTAGCCCTGTTAACTTTTTATTATTTTTTCCTAATATTTTTAAGAGTTTATTAGCTTTATATACTCATCGTTACTACCTTGTACACTTTTGAACAATATTTGTCAGTTTACCCAAGTTCCTTGTTCTATGCTACACGTTACATCAAAGTTATACACAAAAGCTATTCGGGAGTATAGTTGAGCTGCACATAAGCTGGACCTAATTGACCAGATCTTAATTCCAATTACTGTTTATGATGAAAATTCTGATTCTAATGGTAAAAGATTGAAGCGATTGGGACCAATTTGAACTTAAACTTATCAGAACCGTCAAAATTGACACCCCTACTTGGATCAGTACCATCCCCATGATAGAAAAAGTGTCCCACAACTTGAAGTTGAATGGGCTTTTGGGCCTAACGAGCCCACATGGTGAATAGTCCACTTCACCTAACAAATAAGTTATCTTTTTCTAGACAAGTCATCAAGCTATATTGGGCCTATGGATGTGGTTGTTGGGTTGGTGACACTAAGGCCCACTAGAGAACTTTCGTTTCTAATCAGCAGTGTTGGATTCTATGCTCCGGGTTAAGATCGTCGAATTGGGTTTGGTTTCGGTTATTTGTTTGATTGTGATTCGGTTCAAGTGTGAAGAGCAGAAATAAAAAAATGAACCGCTTCGTATATCATTTGAAATGCCTTGTAAATATATATGTGTGTAAATTTCTCTCTCCCATGTACTTTCTATATATTATTACTCTCATGTTTCATCTCAAAGTTTTACCTCAGATAGTCCCAAAAATATGAATTCTAAGCTTTCATTCTCTCCTATATTTTAAAATAAATCATAATACCTTCTTCTTTTTCTTTTTTTCACACACCTGAGTGAATCTCACAACGAAACATTGCTTAAACGAACCAAGCTGCTTACCATTTGGACCAACCCCCGTTGGTTTCCTTTTTTTTAACCTTTTGGTTAATTTGAAGCAATTTGTTTTTTTTTTTTTATCAATATTTTTCTTCCCTTTTTCCCCTTTTTCTATAAAAATCCATTATACATGACAAGTTTTTTTTTTTTTCCTCTCTTTCTAGAAGATTTTTTATTTTGAATTTTTATCCTCCCTCCTTTATAGAACTTTCTTATTTTTATTTTAATTTTTTCATTCATCTTAATGTCATGGAACAAAAACTACTGAGAAACGAGACCTTGTTAAGGTTGTAATAAAGTAAGGTTGTACAGGGTTTTTTAAAACATGTGTCTTGATCCCGAATATCCTACTTCCATACTAATCCTAATCATATAAGACCGAATTGAATTGGGCCGGATTAAACACCTAACCCTAATCTTAACCTTAACCACAAAATAATAAAACCATGCATAATTCCATTTTCACTTTTGCCAAAACAAACTTACCAAGTAGGAGGGTTAGGTTAGCCCTAGTCAAACAATCAACACTAACCAGGGCCATTATCGTGGGCCGACCAAGTCAAATGCTTACCCTGACTCTAATTAGGATTATTTGCATGCGCCAGACCTAGTCAAATACGCAACCCTGACTCTAATCAAGACTTCCAATGGGATGACCCTAGTCAAACACTAAGCCTAAATCCAGTCTTGAATCAATCAGGCCCACCGTAATTATGATGGCCTTAACGTATCCTTCAAGACAAGATTTATAAGTCCAAACTAAATTTACTTCAGGGCGAACTCAGGCAAGTTCAGGGCATCAAGGCCAAACTTGCACCCTTATCTCCTGTACCTTATTGGAGTGAAACAAAGATTGCACAAAGACCAATAGCTTTCATTAGGGTTATTTAACTCTTATAATTTATGGAAGGGAGGGGGGAGGGGAAACATGACAAAAACAGGATTAAAACTAGGGTGAAGGACGGAATTTTCTTTTCTTTTTTTAAATAAAAAAATTATTTTTACAAAATAAGTTTATCGTGATTAAGTATAACATGATTAAGAAAATTATAATTCTGACAACTTGGACTAAATACTAATTATTTGGAAAACAAAGAGATTACATGTAATTTAAAAGTTCGATGAATAAAAATATGAGTATTTAGTCATACTACACTTAGAGGAATTACTGATAGAATTTTACATAAAAAACCATAAACAGAAACCTGGAAGAAATTTCAGTGAAAGTTACAAGAGAAGGGAAACCATTAAATGTGTCATTCTCAGATAATGAGTTGAGTCCATTAATCAAACAAACCTTTTATTTTCTTCCTTCCCTTAGTCTTCCCTGGCATTTTGGAGCTTTGTTTTCTCTATAATTTAACACGCACTTTGTTTTCGTCTTCTTCTCTATCCTTTTCTATCTGAATTCATACGTTACTTCCACTCACCAATCCTTTTTTTTTTTTTTTTTTTTTTTAAATTGTCACGAGCATAAGTAATTTTTGTTTTTTTTTTTTTCATCAAAGTCACAAGAGAAATTATTCATGACTAAGAAAGCATTTCTTAATTTCAAGTAATCACCAGTGAAATACAATAGATAAGACAATAGGGGAATGAAATATTGATCAACCACTTAATTGACGAATGATTCCCTGCTAAGGAATATTCTAGGTCAAGTCTACTTTTAAGAATTGACATTTGATTAAGAATGCACCGTTGAAGGGGTCGCAAAGCTTGTGGTTGTTCTTGCCTAAACATGTTTGATCATTAACTCCTTTTATTAGTACTTGTATAATTTTCAAGTTTCAACCGGTGGTTCAATCAGGTCCATGATATTCGATTGAGGGGTTCGACCCTATGTCTTCAAGATGGTTTAATAACAGCACAGGACAATAATAGGTCGGGATTACTCTCGCCTAATGACAGGAGAAGCTCAGGATCATTTCTCAAGGATCCCCAGTAACTCGTAGTTGAAAAGGATTAGATTTTAGAGTCATGTCGTATTTACAAGAGATACTTGATATCAAATAAAATAATACAATGAATCTGCAAAACAGTTATGGAAACTAAATATCAAGCCAAGACTTATACCAATTGGTCCTACATGTCAAGTGAAGAGAGAATCAAAGCCAGGGTCGGAAGATCTAGTAGACATATACTTCATATAAACCACAAACCTACCCCAATCAAAGGTAATTGAACACAATTGAGTCATGCTTATTGCATCTTGTATATGCTCATTTCTTTTTCTTTTTGGCTCTACAACTCCTCAATTTTGAGCCCTTTGCACCTCACCTATTGGGGACGATGTTGCATTCACTTACTGACTTGATCATTAGAGCCAATTACCTAACCAACACGATCGGCATTTCTCAATGTTTGTTCTCATACACAGCTGTTGAACTAAATTCTCAAGTTGAACCTTGGTTTGTTTGGAGAAGTCAAATTTGAAGGCAACAACACCAAAGACCTTTTGTGTTCGTGCTTATTTGATTCAATGTCTAGTAAGTTTACTAAAAAAAAAAGAAGAAGAAGATTTTATTGATGTGTTTACTGCTACTTAATTAGTCGTATGGTTCTTATGTCAATATGTAATATGGATAGAAATCAATTAGGAAGTGAAATCTTGTTGATCATTGATTAGTGAAGATACTCATCATGGCATCTAAAGCGTGTTCCATTCTAATTGTTGATTCAGGTGGCCATCACTAAATGAAGAAACAACGGAATGTAAGTTTATGTTTCAATGATGGAATTCCCAGGTTTTTGGAAACCTATGGAGATCTGTTAACTCCATGAAAAAAGAAATGGAGCAACTTATGAATTCCCCTACATTTAGCTTTTCTCAAGAGAGAATGAATTAAGTTTCATCACAACTGAACTTAGAGTTGCCATGGAAGAGAAATTCTAAAGAAGGCAATCCAATGGATTACAGAAGGTGACCTAAACATTCATTCATTTCTTGGTTGCTCTAGATATCCAAGAATGAATATGTGTTTTCCAAGAATGATATCTTCCCAAAGGAAACTATTCAAAGTGCTATCAACATTTTTTGGAGTTCAGACCTTCTTCCTCGATGTTGGACATTCTTCTCTGTTGGTGTTTCATTGGTTGCCATCCTCGGAAGGATGGATCAGAGTTAATACTAAACCAACAGTCCAGTTGATTGTTTCAAAACAATTTGTATCCTATAGAGGGGATCTAGTCTATTGACATTGATTTGTGGTGCAAAATATTTTTAATGATTCCCTTCCCCTGTGTGGGTGGATTTTAAACTTATTTTTAGGGTCCCAAGACGGCTTAGCCAATGCCCTAGCCCATCGGGGGCCATCTGTGCGGTCAAGGACGGCATGGCCTGTGACTTCTCACTGGCTCTGGACCTCCGAGTTCTCGGAGTTGATGTTGTGTAACCGTCTATCTCATGAATAAATTGTTAGTTACCTTAAGAAATAAAAATGAGTAGACATTAGGAGTGCACACTAGGCAACATCACTATTTCATAAAATTATTCGTTTAGATAAATGGAGGTTAGTTTTAATATCATATCTTATATTTTCCATTATTAGTTGGTTTATATAAGCATAATATGAAGAGCTAAGTCTTCAATAACAAGTCACAAGTAGCATAACAAGACTTGGACCAAATAAGTCTTTTTTACAGTAACGAATATGAATATTCAAAGTTCCTAACCAAGTCATTGTTTTTTTTCATTTACTCAACATGGATGGCTCGTCCAAGTCAAAATCTGGTTTTCTAACTACGGCATCTAGTGTGGTCATCATAAGGGAAAACGTATTTTCATATACATCAATTACAAAAAAATAAAAGAAAAATGGTCATTGACCTAAATTTTTATACTAATGATTTCTAAACCAAACTGAACCATGCTTGGGTCAACTGGCTTATAAAAGCTAGAATGAACCGGTTCAATAGCTTAAATCTACAACCACTTGTGAGGGTGGAGGTTATTATAATAAAGGCTCACCACCTCCATAAAGGTCTTCGGTGATTATTTAAAAGATAAAATAGTTTATGGAATAAATTAATTATCCCCATGTTTCGCCCTTTGGTACAAATTTCCCTTAAACATTCTTGCATTACATTCTCTATCTAACCTAATTAAAACCATTATAATATAATATATTATTAAAAAGTAGATTAGCATTTTAGGTCTAGCATTTTATATAGGCTTATAGTACTATAACGTGGATGGGACAATATCTTAATTATTAATTTTAATAAGTAAAATAAATAAGGCTTAAATATAGTCGAACGGCCATGAAATAAATCTAATCAATAAAATTATCGAATTAAATCTGAACCGCTTATGATGTGCGATGTAGATTTAATCCTACCAAATTTAATGTAGGATTTCTATGAGCGTTTAGCCAAGGAATTTACACAGTCATTCAGCCACCACTTTCTCAACAAATAAATATAAAAATAAAGAACCTCAAGTGATTAGATTAGTTGGAAAAAGACTCTAGGATAATAAACATTTTTCTTTTCGTGGAGACGCGTACACTCTATTTGAATTCTAGATTGATGATGCCATAAGATGCAATCACAACGTCAAACCCTCTCATTTAGATTCATACAGACATGTTTAAATGTTGAACAGCAACACCCCAAGGGGAGCAAAGCAAGCGGAGTTCCACGCAACTCGTTTTCAATTTGCTTTGCATCAAAAATTATTCTGCAAGAGCCAAAACTGCATTCAGATTCATTATTTGATGGTTCAGATTAACTTGAGAGATGTACAACATTGATTTCATCTCGGATTAGAGTTTTGATGTAAATACGTAGCTCTCCTCTTTTTTATTTAAAAAAAAAAAAACAATAACTTTATAAAAAAATAGAGAAATAGAAAGAGAAATTTGGTTCTCTATATAAAAGCATCTCTAGTAGAAAGCAAAATCAACAAACTTCAAGTTTGGCTGCTCATATTTGTTCGAAGTTGTGGAAAGCCAGAAATAGGTTGTTGTTTGCCAAAGTAACATAGGACCTCTACAGGCTTCGAGGGCGCTACCCCCACATCCCTACCGGGGCGGCCTCCCGGACCCCGTGTCCATCGGCAACAATATATGAAGCATGAGCCATATTCAACATAATTGTATAATGAATTGTAAACTTTAGTACATCTCTTTACTAGTTGTATATTTGTGTTCTCTTTACATATTTACGTTAGTTTATATGAATTTTCCAAACTTCCAATTTTGCTCGCATATAGCCGGACATGTGATAATTAGAAACTTTAGATTAGGTGATGTTTTAAGTCAAAATAACACTCTCAATGTGTTTATTGGCCTCAAATTAGGCTACACATCAAATCTCAGGTCAAAATAACCCCAAATACCCTTTGAAACAAGGGGGAAATAAATCGGGCGACATGGAGCGACATATCACCCGTGTCGCAGTGTCGCCACGGTCTGACACGGAGACATGGAGCAACATGTTAGACCGAGTAGAAGGCAAAACAACAAACTTCAAGTTTGGGTCCTCATATTTGTTCGAAGTTGTGGAAAGCCTAAAAGAGGTTCTTGTTTGAAGAGAAGAGGCTGCTTTTGATGGAGAAGTAACTAGAGGTGCATTGGAGTTCTCCGATGCAACTATAACTTCAATGGTGCATCCTCAGGTCAAGGAAGTAAAGGAAGGCAAACAACAGTTTTGGGTCTCCCCTCCTCCACAGTATTTCAAGATAAACACTGATGCATCTTTAAACAATAGAAAGGGTGGCTTGGGTTGTGTAATTCTCAAGGCAGCAGGGGTTGCTATTGCTGCATCTTCTATTCCTTGTGCTTTCAAAACTATTGTGGAGGGTGAAGTTTTGAGTATAAGGGAAGGGCTATTACTTGCAGTTGGTGAAGGCATAGATGGCATCATGGTAGAAAGTGATTGTCAGGATCCCTAGAGAGTAACTTTGTAGCTCAAAGGAGCCTCCTATAATTTGTAGTTAATAGTCATCGGAGAGCACAGAGTGCTCCCCGTCGAGGGAGATGATTCGAAATCGGACTGACTGGTCACTATCTACTCGTTGGATATCGGGTTTATGTAAGTATGATTCCTTGCGCTTTTCGTTTGAATGAAATTTTTTACCCAAAAAAAAAAAATAACAATGGTTCTCTATTTAGGGGCATCAAACATCTCTAGTAGTGATTCTGCTTAAGAACACGTTGCTCCTAGCAGTCAAAGGTCCAGATACATTTTGGAGCCCAGAGCAAATCTGAACCATTGAATAAAATGTTCATTCAACTGTCCAGATTTTATCTAGACCTCAAAATACATCTGGACTGTGCGCTACTTCCAAGCACGATCCCTCTTAGCACGATCCCTCTAGCACCATGAGAGTATAGTCATACAAATTACAAATGAACCCTTTCAAAAAGTCCTCTGAATTAGGTAGACATTGAAATGGTGGTTAAGTAGAATTTATTTGACAAGAAAACATGCTTTTCAAGGTTTGTCTACTCCCTTTTAACGGATCCAAACCCTTTTGCAGCCAGTAGCCACCCCAAAAAATTTTCTTTACTCTAAAATTCATTTAAGTATATTTTTTATCAAAGAAAAATTTCATGAGTATATTATAGAAGATAAAGCAATGGAGACTGGACCATAGGAGGAGGGTTCATACAGTGCTTTCTCGCATATCTGGGAATCTCTGTTTTTTTAAATGATCCACCATAATCCAACGGTCAATTATGATCTTTCTTTTCAAAGATCCAAAATGTGTAGCCAATCCTGATCTAGACCTATAAACATACAATCAATCCCCCCAAGACAAGAAAATCGAAAAATAAAAATAAAGGTGAGAGATTCCTCATCTCTGACGTTCCATCATTCGTGAAAAATCGTCGAAACACACAAACCCATCCCTATCGGTATCAACACCCGCTATCATGCGCCTGCAATCCTCTAACGTGCACCGGTCGTCACCAATAGCCAAAAACCCCTTCAGCAGTTCTTCCGCCGAGATCTTTCCGTCACGGTTGACGTCAAAAAAATCAAATGCGTCACGCAACTCCGAGTTACAAGCCGGGCCGAAAGCCGAGCTGACGGCTCCAAACTCCTCCAGAGACACACACCCATCTCCGTCTCGATCGATTTCCATTAACATCAAACCCAGCTCCTCTTCACTCTCCGGCTCAAGCCCAAGCCGAGTCAGCAACGCTTCAAGCTCATGCTTCGTTATCTTACCGTCACCGTCTCTGTCGATGAGCTTAAAAGACTGAACCAGCTCGAACGTCATATCGGCCGATAAATCGGCGAATTTTCCCGTTAAGACTTCTTTTTGTGGGTAGTGAGAACGGAGAACACTTGTGGGTGTTGATGAACCACCTTGAACGTCTTTCAGGTGAGTTGATGATGAAGAAGACGATTCTGAAGAAGACGATGAAGCGAACGATGCTGGTTCGGACCGGCTCAGAGAAGATCTGCTCTTCTTCGGCATGGACATGGACCGGAACAAGGCTTTTGGGTTTATTTTCACGAATTTCATGGTGGAACAGAGAATGTGAAACCACCAGAACACGAAGAAGAAGAAGAGAAGAAGAACACGATCACATGAGGAAGAGAAAGAGAAATTGTTTGGGAGGAAACAGAGGGGACTGCGTTGTTAAATGGAGTGCTCATGGGTGAGCTTCCACGAAGCTTCGTAGTTCTCTTTTTCTTTCTTTCAATTTCTTTTTTTAAAATCCAATTTTTTTTTTTTTCCTAGTGTGCAGTGCACTGTAGTTTGTTCCACTAGATTAGGAATCTATTTTGTTCTTTAATGGGAGCGGTTCTCTTATTGGACCGACCCGAGCCAACCCAACCGGCCGACATCATTTTGGTTTCTTTGGTAGTTTATCTGTGCAGAGAAAGCAAAATCTATCCACCTTGAAAGTGAGGTGAGCTGAGCTGAGCTGAGCTGGTGAATAGAATACATCACCCCTGGCCATGGCTGAGCTGGGCTTGCTTAGGTTTTCTGCAAGGTAAAATATTTAAGGTTATTTATGTAAATAAGAGAGAAATTACATACATACAGCAAATTATTTGTCTAATTGATTACTTAATATCAGATTTGGTATGGGTTTTTTTCTTTTCCTAATTTCAAGAATGTTTTCATAAGTGACTGAGTAGGAATCCATGGACTAACAATTATGTAAGATAGAGTCCATGTTTGCTACAATGTCAACAAATCTTTGGTTACTAAATTTTGCTTGTTTCGATGTAATTCTACATGATAAACTTCATAATTTTAAAATTTTATACGTTGAAAATCAAGTTTTTTTTTTTTTTTTTTTTTTTTAAATAATATATATTAAAAAAGAAAAAAAAAAAAAAAAAAAAAAAAAAAAAAAAATCCAAGTTCATAATTTTCATTTTCATGTTTTACAAGTTGACTTTTTTGAAAAAATATTCTTGAGAAGAAACAATTGAAGCTTAAGAGGGGGGGGGGAAATAAGCTTGTTTATTTCGTGAAGAGCTATTGAAATTTATTTTATTTATTACATACTCGTAGACTTGATGAATCACTAATTGTGTGCATGGCTAGCGTCTTCTACTTCATTATATTGTTTTTCGAGGTTATTGTTCTTCATGTCCCCCACTCATAGCGCCACTTGCATTGTTGTTGCTAATGTGGATCTCTTTCCTTGTTGTTTGCAACATCTCCCACACTAATGATATTCTCTATGAGGATCTTGTTGCCATCCGTTGTCTACATTATTTTGTATGTTCTTTTCAAATCTCTCCTCACAAACTCAAAGTGCCTTCAACCTTATTGTTGTTGCATTGAATCTCTTTGTTGTTGTTGGCACTACCTCCTACATTGTTGATGTTGTCTATGAGGATCACACTAGTTGTTTTCATATTCATCCCAACTTTCTCCCCTCTCCCCTCAAAGCTTTGTTGGCATTGTTGATGCTTATGTGGATCTATTTCTTGTTGTTGGCAACATTTCTCACATTGTCAATATTCTCTACGAGGATCGTGCTCGTGTCGACCATCTTTAGTATGTTGTCTGCTCTCTTCAAATATCTCCTCACATCGTCTTTGGCATTATTGTTGTTGCATTGGATCACTTTGTTACGGCTAGCACTGCCTCCTATATTGTTGATACTATCTATGAGAATCATGCCGATTGTTTTCATCTTCATCCCAACTTCTCCCCTCAAACCTCTCCTCAAAGCTTTGTTTGATATCGTTTTTGTTTATGTGGATCTCTTCCTACTACTAGCAATGTTTCTCACACAATTGGTATTGTCTACGAGGATCTCGTTGGCATCGATTATCTTCTTTAAGTTGCTTTCGCTCTCTTCAAATCTCTTCTCAGAAGGTCTTCGACATTGTTGTTGTTACATTGAATTTCTTTCATGCTGCTGACACCGCCTTCTACATTGCTGATATAGTCTACAAGGATCACATTTGTTGTCTTCATCTTCATCCCAACTTCTCCCATCATATTTCTCCTCACAACCTCTCATGCATTGTTGTTGTTGTCTTGGGTCTCTCTCCTGTTGTGGCAACGCCTTTCACATTGTTGATGTTGTCTTCTAGGATTGTGTTGGTTATCTTCATTCTTATTCTAACCACCCTCCTCAAATCTCTTCTCGCAGCGTCTTATACACTATCGTAGTTGGTGTGAGTCAACCTCCTACACTGACAATGCCCTTGGCATTGTTGGTATTCTTTTTGAGGATCGCGCTCTTTGTTTTCATCCTCATGCCAGCCGTATTGCTCAAATCTTTGCTCACAACGACTTCAACATTGTTGTGGTTGCTGCGCAGATCTTGCTCTTCTTGTTGACAACGCCTCTCACACTATCTTTGTGCATCAAGTTGGTTGTCAAGTTTGGTATTGCCCCCACTCTCTTCACAACGTTGTTGGCATTGTTGTAGCTGACTGGAATCTCGCTCTTGTTGCTGAAAACAAAGTTGGCATTCTTGATGTTCTCTCCTCAGTGCATCAAGCGTATTTTCTTTCTTAATTTATCCTTCAGCATAAGATGGTGCAATAGAATGAAGGAAGTGGGATAGGAGTAAAAGAAGGGAACATAATTTTGTTGCTTTAATCGCCATGTTCATAATAAAGTAATTAAGCTTCATTGGGTGAAGAGAAAGGGTGAAGGTGTGGCTCTATTTATAATGGCAAAAAGGTTCTTAGAGCATGTTAAAATTTGGCAACTCTATATCACACGTAACTAACTAGCAGTGTCGGAATTTAAGTGCGTATCTCACAAGACCATGATGCCTCATCTTGAAGAACCCATCATATGGGATCAATTATGGAATAAGAAACCCAAAGAATTAGAGCACAAAGTGATGATTGTCTAGACAGTAAGAAACCATGTAAGAATATGGAAACATTAAGTTTTCATTTCATTCTATTTAAGAAATATTGACCAAGGATATGGTAGTTTTAGATCCACTCAAGCGCCATGTGTCCCATGTATTAATCAAAAGAAATCTCCTTTGTTTTCTTTTTTATTTTTATTTTTATTTTTCCCCGTCGTAGGAGCTCATTAATTGTGATTATGTGTGTGATTTTTTTTCTCTTCGCTCATTTTATAGAAACGCACTAAATAATCACTATTGTGTGTATTTTTCTTGTTTTTCCCCCTTCTTGCTCATTCATAGGGATCTATTAATTTGTTACATATCATATTTCTTTCCTTTGTCCCTCTTTCATAGAAATCTATTAAATTTGACTGTGTATGATAAAATCTCAGTTCCAAGTATCTCTCTCACTTTGACACTCTCTTCTTTTAGATTTTCATTCAAAAAAGCCAGCACCTAAGGTGATTGAATTACATTGTTGAGACAGCTGAGGGAAGGGGAGCTGCCACTCAATCCTAGAGGTGCAAGACAAGGTTTTCCAAGCTAGGAAGTCAACTTCATTATTTGACTTCCTACAGGTGTAGAAAAATGACATGAGATAGATCAAATGCTCAAGAGAGTGATATCCTATAGTATGGGAAGAACAATCATTGGTTTTGGGGGTTTAGTCATTTTCTAGGAGCTTGATGAGTTGTAGATTGTCCACTTTTGCTTGTGAGTTGAAGATCTTGAAATACTTTGTAACTGACCTTCCTTTAAAAGGATAGCCTCAACTTGAATAACAGAGGCTAGAGGGAATAGTTTAGAGAATGCAACTACAACAACACCCCTATGATTTCTGATGATGAATCAATTCCCCACCCGACTCTCCTTTGTGGGGGGTGATGACCAAGGTTTATGGTGTTGGGAGAGTTATAGAATTGAATGAAGAGGTCTACTATTGATTGCAAGACTTTTTTTCAAACCCGCATTGAACTCCATGAATTCCTTCTGTTCTTTTAACAACCGCCATCGTGGACCAATTCCTTGTGCCAAATAAAACTTCATTCCTAGCCAACCACAGACTCCAACAAATGAACACAAATAGACTCGAGACTCTATCTCTATCATCTTTATTGATCCCATAATTCACTCTCCTTTGACTAACTATGTAAAGGAGTTCTCTTCTTATCTCGTTACTTTCCAACTATACTTGTATCCGTATTTAAGGATTTTCTTATAATAATTAAACTTGAAAATTTTGTGTGTGGGTCCCCTTAGTGAGGCCTAAACTCTTATTGGATCCCCTTTATGCAAAAGATTACGTATAGGTTCCAAGCCAACTAACACCGTTTGAAAGGTGTTAAGTTTGTTTGTGAAAAAAAAACCACCACTGCCCCACCTTCACCTTACGGAAAATCACCCCCCCTAATTCTCTCCGTCCTTTTCTCTGCCTTTTCAAGCTCTTTTTTTTTTTTTTTTTAATGTTCTGTCATTCTAATTTGCCTACTCCTCTCTCTAGTTTAGGATCCTCCTACCCTCACAAAGCCTCTCTTCACCCTCCTGTAGTTTTGTTTCCCACTCCCTCAGATCTTCCCTTTGTTTAGATCTTGAGAAAATGGAATGAAGTTAGCAAGTCAAGAATCTAAGATATCAGAGACAAAACATAAGAAGTTATAATCATCACAAATTAAATGGAGAAATAAAAATTACAGCAAAAGAAACAACATGAAAAAAATAATAGCATGGTCCACAGTTCTATCTCCTCAAGAAATCATCTAGTTTGCTCTTAGAGATCTACAAAGAACGAAAACCATCAACTTCAATTAGTGCTTTATGTGTCTCATTTCCATTTGTACTGGTAAAAAATGTCTATGGTAGCTTACGTCCAATGCAATCCTCAAGATTTTGCGGTGAAACCTAGCGAGTAAAGGTTGGGGATAAGTTCCTCCAGCAATGAAAAATGTTTGTGGAAATGGGTGATTTCTAGCAAGGTGAAGGGGGGCCGTGGTGGTTGTCCCTTTATTCTTGGGTGGGTGATTTCAATAATGGAGCTCGTGGTGGATCATTTCTAGCAAGATGGGGCGATGGTGGGTGATTTCTAGCAAGGTGGCTAGGTTTCAGCATGGAGGGGGGTTGTGGGAGGCTAGGTGTGTGTGGAGGTGGTATTTTAGTCATTTCATGAACAAATTTAACATCTCTCAAACGGTGTTAGTTGGCTTGTGACTTAGACGTAATTTTTTGTGTAAAGGGGATCCAACAAGAGTTTAAGCCTCATTATGGAGATCCCAATGTAAATTTTTCATTAAGTTAATATGAAACTCCTTGCTAATACTTTACTCAAAAAAGTAATGTTTTTCTTATTTCTTTCTTAACAGGGAGCTTGTGCTATGATAATAGGTATGCTACAAATAATATTAGAAGATTACAATCGGAAGTATGCTTTTCTAGGCATCATCCGCCACAAGGCTGAGAAGCATCCCTTGGAGGCACTATAATCCAACTTTACTTCTTCCATTGTATCAAAGAAGTTGGCTAAGAAGTTAGCACGAAGTTTAGTTCTCTTGACCATGTGCAAGAAAGTGCATCATCGCAAGGAGAGCACAAGTTCAAGTATGTCACCAATGAGCTGTACAGCATGCCAAGGTACTTCCCACCTTGGAGCCATGGCTAATAGTCTCAAACCCACTTGAACCTGAGAGAAACCCCTTTAAGATGTGATCATCAAGCGCCTATTCATAGTCATAAGCTCTAATCGGAGGATATTATCATCATTCACCCAGCCAGCAAGAGCAAAGATCGGACTTCCATGATCATCTCTCCTAATGGTACCATATCCACCATAATTCGCCCCCACAAAAAAGTTGCAATGGACGAAATGCCAGTTCTCTAGAGATTTGGTCCATTACAAACTTCGGGGAGTGCAAAGGTGAAGGGGGGGGCCTTCATCCACCATCTATGAGAGAATGCATGGTTATCTTAATTATCGATGACTAGCTTTTCGAAGTACATGAATCTCCCTCAAACATCGTTGAGGATACGGTGTAGCACAACACTAGCAGAGCTTTGAGAGCCTCCAAAATACTGCCTACATCTCTCACCCCAGATACGGTAGATGACCGCCAATGGGCTGAACTTCTTATGAGAGACAATTGAATCACTTGAGAAATGTTCTTGAGCCCGTCGAAATTCATTTTCTTAAGAACTCTCCACACCGCTCTTGTAGCCATTAAAATGGAGGACTTCTAACCAAATTATTTGAGAAAAGTGGCATTAAAAGAACATATGCTTGTGATTCTCCACTTCACCTCCATAGAGGCATTAATGTTTCTAATATCACTCCATTGAGCAATTCTAGCCAGGGTGGGAAGATGGTTTTGAATAGCAACCCAAAGCATGAATTGCAAACCTGTTATGCATATAGGGAGACCACACCAATTGCCACCATAGAGATTTTGTATTGTTGTTCTAAATAGTTGCTTTGTTGACTTAGCAGAAAAACAGACACTTGCATTTGGCTTCCAAATCGAGGTGTATTGTTATCATCTAAATGAATCTGTGTCAATGATTTTGGCCCACCTTGACTGAATCTCCAAAGCAATTGAATGCTTATGCCAACCTTACTCTTCATGCAACAAAGCACTCACTTTCTCATTGTGATGCCGACCAAGGGCTTTGATGAATAGAGAGTGTAATAACCCCGATATTCCTAACCCAAGACCCGAAATTGTAGGTCCGAGTACTCGAGGCTCTAGTCGAAAGAAGCTGTGGGCCATCCGAATCCATGTTTTGGCCCCAAAATTCATGGATCTGGATGAAGTTGGTGGAGAACCTGCCTTAATTGGAACCGAATGAAGATCCAATGAGAACATGAATGGTTTCAGCAGGTGGATATCCAATGCAAGAAAGATCGAGATAAAAGATGTCCATGAGCGAGTTAAGAGCCCTCTACATGTTGGTTAAGGTTGTAACGGAGTTAGGGATCAGTCGGAGAACAAAACGCCCAGGAACTAAAAAGTACTAAGGGGTGGTTTCTTAAGGTGATCGATTGGCCAAGCAACCGCCACCCCTGGCGGTCAACTGGAAGTTTCGACAGTAAATGCTTATTTTGCCCCCCGACACCCTATTAAAAGCCTTTGACAACTTAATTTCTTATTATTTTATTCCTGAAGGATTTCGTGGACTGAGAAGAGTCAGAGAACACATGGTTGGTGTTAGAGAACCTCTTTCGCAGATAATCATCCGAATTTTTCCTTGACTTTCAGATCCTAAGTGAAGGTAAGATTAACCACTATCTTAACCTATTAAATTTCACTTTATTTGAGAGTAGTTAATCTTATTTTGAATATGTTGTAGTAGTTTGGATTGTTATATTTCTTTTCCATTGATGATCTCGATTAGATCATGCCAAGAGTAATGGATTTTATATCCGGTTTAATGGCGGACCTTATCGAAGAAGTTGATGTAGATCTAGATTTTCCTTTTGTGATCCGAAATTTTGAGTGGCTTCTCTGGTGTTCTAAGGACATGATAGACTTAGATCATTCCAAATATAGATCGAAGCTGGGTGATTAAAAGTCTGCATTTCAAACTTGGAATTTTGCCCGAGACTTGGCCGGTTACTTGAGGCGATCACTTAGAGCAACCAGCTTAACCGACCAATTGGCTTTCGAGAAGCTAGTTTTGTGTTGTTTCTGCTCAGTTTGATTCTTGAACTCTATGTAACTATATGACCATAAACTAGGGGTTTTTTGGGATCTACTAGAGTTCTTGGTTGTGAGGACTTAGAACGTTTATCCATATTTTTTAGCTAAGTCAGGTAAGGACGCAGTTGCATATATATCTAGAATTGTGTGATATATTGATTTGCTTTCTATTCTTAGCATGTCATTGATTTTATATCTTCCTATGAATATTTTTATTCATGCTTACTGGTTTTCTTAATGAAATAAAATGCAAATTATGCATCTATGAACTATAACTATGACATTCTCTATTTAGGCAGACATGCATTAAGATATACACAAACCCTCCTCTGGGCCGGTCTCATCACTCTCTCTCACGACACTCAAGCCGTCTTTTGGGTTATCCACAGCATTGGGGATCAGGTCTCATCATCAACCATGGTTGAGGTTTAGGTCCACATTCTCTCACCACAACCATTGTTCTGAAATACGGCACATGTCGGAGATTCTAAACCCAATGTAAGGTCATAAAGTAACACACTACATGTGGTCCACATACTTTTTCTCATGCATAGTGCCCTTTTGGTCTAGTATCATTTTCCACCTAGAAATGTTAATCCTCATGACACCCAAGTCGTCTTTTGGACGCCCATGAGCCTAACCCTAACATATGCAACTCTACCATAGGCATGATAATAGTGAGCTTGTGTCTCCTCACGATACCCAAGCCATCTTTTGGACACCCACAGGACCCAACCACTGCCATCACAGGTCTCCCGACTTCAATTCCCTTGCCAAAAGGATAGTAGTATGTGTGAGTAACCTAACCATGCATCTAAACAACCTAGGTTATAAAGTACAACAACTATGAAGAGTGTTGGGAGCACCAGAGTCAGTGTCCCATACCATATCCCCTAATGTTCCAAGCTAAGAATACCCAACCGGATATTCCCCAAGTCATAGCTGCACCAAACAACCACATTCCATAATAAGATAAAAAGCATAATATGATAAACATCAATTATGAATCATATCTTATCTTATCTTGATGTTATGTGATCTTGGTATATGTGTGATTGATTCCTTACGGAATTCATTAGAACTTATCATTGTGGCTTCCTTTGTTTTCTTAAGATGCCTTTGCAAAAACAAGAGAGATTCCCTACTCATGGGTGGACACTTCCAAAAATGTACTGGCAACGATAATGGAGTTGGTTATGATGAACACGAAGCATCATGTGAATGCTTGGAGTGCTCTTATAGCACCCACTGATGGGAATAGGGTTAAGGTGGCTCGTCGCTAGAATAAATGGTTTAGGGAAGGTTTAATGACACCCCACATTGAGAGATTAGAAGAAAAAAATAAATAAGTTACCCAAGGAGAGTTGTAGTCAATAATGGAACTTAATTTTTGCTTCTGCATCGATACTCTACTCTGATTTAGCTATATTTAGATTTGATTATACTTTAATATTCTTTTTGATATATTGAGATGTTTAATTAATTAATTATATAATTATTTACTCTTTGCTCATGATTTGTGGAATTATATATTTTATTCATTACTGATAGTATAACAAAGATTTTGTGGCTATAAATCACATGGATGGGTTGTTGGGGCAAATCCGATGTCGTCGAGTGAGGTGTGACAGGGTGGATGGACCATAGATGGGGCTTGAAGGGAGCCAAGGATCTTGCCAAAGTTGAGTTCTGGTACCATCCTTGACAAGATATAGAAAACCCCTAGAAGCAATCGGTCTCAAATTCAAGATAGCCATGAAACTTTTGAAGCATTTTCTTGGAATTGGCATTGACCAAAGAGAGTCATTTTGAAGCCTCAGCACTTTGCATACTTCACCTAACATGTGTTTTGCTCAGAAATAATGAGAGTACCTAAATTCTCTTTGAGTGACAAGAGAGGACACTGAGGCACATGGAGAATAGTGCTACTACAAGGACTATTCCTACATTGTCTAACCATTTTGAGAACCGGGGGAACTTGGTTGGGAACGTGGTTGCCTTAGTTGGAATTGTTTATATCTTTTATCTACTTGTTAGGCATTACCACTAAACACACATTTAAACACTTCCTCATGGGTTTAATAATTTCTTTTAGATTTTCGTTGACCTTGATTTTGACATTTAGCATTGGCTCTTAACTTTGGATAGCTGTAATAACATAATATTTGATACTTTTTAATCGTTGCTCTTTTTATTATGTTGTTTTGTGTGTTTGGTTATGCATTGACTCTAAACCAAGATCTTGAAGTGTTTTGGATCACTTCCATAGGTATTTGGGTAAATCTAAAACCAACTGAGTGAGATGGAAAACCTCATTATGGGCAAAATGATCATTTCAATTGCAAAATAAAATAATGAATAATACTTGCTTTTGATGAAAGTGGTTACCAGTATCATTTTCCACTCAAGGGGGAGACAAGAGTTTCACCCTGACTTAAGTTGGGTAGATACCAGTAAAAAACTCTTTTCTTTTCTATTTTTCTTTTCGTCAAAAATGAAAACTTTTAATTAAATGAAGAACTCCGGAGACAACCTCTTGGACCAAATTACATCAGAGATAAGAATGAAAAATGGTAGATTCAACCACCACGTTTTGGATAGCTTCAACTTGCGAGAGCCCGAAGCCAGATAAACAGCTAGAAGGTTATTTGACCTTCTAGTAAAAAGAAACTAAATTGAGAAGAGAAGCGGCCAAAAAAGCAAGACTTAGATAACCTAAAGAGAAGTGGTGAGGAATGATATACATAGTTTAGGTTATATAAAAAAATAACCTCAAATAGAGCTAATTGAAAGGCAAGGATTCATGTAGCTGACCCTATTTAATTGAAAAGGCTTACCTCGGAACTATAAACATAGTGTAGACCCTATACACTTCCTGACACAAGTCTCATGCCCCAAAGGTGTTGCCCACAACCTACACATTGTCCAAGTCAAAGGGTAAGACCCCTTCAAAATAATGGATCCAAATCCAAAATTTAATATATTAAGTTGTCCTTGAAGGAAATCTCCCAGTAAGTATCTAATAAGTTATAGGATTCAACCTATAAGGGGTAATCTGGGTATTTCCTTTGTTAAGTTGGTTTGTTATTGAACCAATCGGTTCACTTGATTATATATCATGTTATTGGGCCGGTTCACTCTCATTCTTGTATATGCAAACACAAATTTGGGGGTTTCTGGTTTCGGGGTTTCTGAGCTCTGGCGATTCTGGCTATGGCGATGTTCTTCCTTGTTCTTCATCTTTGAGCTCTGTTCTTGTATGATCTTTGTATCATTCTGAAGGGAAGATGCTCAGCAGAGGAAGGGGAACACTCGATGGCTTTCTTGAGGCGTTTCGGTGAAGGCTGGCTAGGTTGCTAGTTGTGTGAATCGTCTTCTGTGGTCTGCTCTTTGATGTGATTCTAGAGGGTTTTCATTCCTCAGCTATAGAGGGATACTCGTTGGTGATTTGAGCCAATTTTGTTTGCCAGATACAGTGACTTCTGTACCTTTCATATTTTCCCCTGTTTTCTATAATTTCTTTGATTATAGTGGATCAGATTCTATCTAGAGTCCCGAAGATGTAGGTTCGCAAGAACCGAACTCCGTAATCAAACTCTCGTGTTCATCTTCTTGCTTAATTAGGGTAAATGCATAGTTTAGGCCTCGGTTAACGATCACACAACCACGTGTAAAAATCCAATCCAAAGACATTCACTAAATTTACTCTAGCCTTTGAATTAGAATACTACACTAGCCGAATCCTATAACTTACTATGCACTCACTGGAGATTTTTTTTGGTCAACAAGTGAATTTAATGGTAACTAATATTATAGCTTTTCAACCATTGAATAATGTAAGCAAGCTCTGCTAAACCATGGGTAAGGGTGATGCATTTTATTCACTAGCACAGTGCTTACCTCATTTCCTTTCAAGAACTCATACCCCACTTTTGCTAATGTTCTTGTCTAACTTCCTTATTTCTAGCATGTTAAGGGCTGATATGATTTGTTTGACTCTTAAATGTGTAAAGTATCTCATTCAATATATTCTTTTCAAATTTATTCTCAACTATTAAATTAGTTCAATGGATAACAATGATAAAAAATTATATATTTAATGACACAAACTCAATCATAATGGCCACCATGACTATGACATTTTCTTTGCCAGTTAAAGTCAGTTTGGATCAGGGGATTTGATGTGGTTTTAATTCGATTTATGATTTCATAGAATAATCAAAAAATGGAGATACAGATCATGAAATTGAAAATTATTTTGGTTGCATTAATTTAAAATATTTTTTGGATTGACTAAATTGCATAAACGCGTAAATTTCATATATTAATATTTTCCCATTCATGCCTTGATGCCAAGGAAGAATATGAAAAACATAATAATAATGAATCTAAAAACCCTTTATTGTTCTTAATAATTTCATCCCTATTTTACCAAGAAAAAATGATCCCATTACTATTGTGTGCAAATTATTATTAAAAAAGAAAAATTATTATATAGTAAGATGGCTTTTCAAATTGTCTAAAATTCATGTAATAATAATTTATAATATTTTTTGGATTGACTAAATTTATACGAATATAATATAAACAATTTTTTACATAGAAAACCTCTCCAATGTGAAGAGAGAAAATCATGGGAATACATGGATCTTCTATAAATGAAATAAGAAGCAAACAACAAAAATCATCAAGAAAATAATTATTAGTATACACTATCAGTCTATGAACTACAGAATAGAAAAATTAAACTAAAAAAATAAAAAAAAACTCAAATAGATCTTAGCAAATAGAAGTACAAAGAAATTGCAAATTTCTAGAGCTCAAATACATGGTTTAACCGTTGGATTTGAAGAACAAAATGTCACGAATTTTGTAAAAAGATCAACTCCACTGGACATTGAATGACCACCCGATGAAAGGATTGATTGAAACTAGACAGAAGATCTCAAAAATGAAAATTTCCCTTTTCCTTCTCTATTTTGGGATTCTTTCTATTTTTCCTTTATTCTTGTTCGTTCAATAACTAGCAAACAATTATACCTCGTTAGAAGTCAAAGTGAAAGAATAAATTGCCCTTTTCCATAAGGTGTATGTCCAACCTTCAAATTATGAGTCATTCTTCACACATAGAGGGAAATCCAAACATAGCAAATCATGCACACCCGCTTGACTATGTAGAAGAATTTGTCAATCCGGTGATCGAACGACAAACCTCAAGCTTCTTTTTTGATAAATGTTGTTGACGTCAGAACTATTATGATTAATATGTATTTTTTCAATTTCTAATAATTTAAAATTCCACACATCCTTAATCCAATAGTGTCTCACATCGATATGCGTTGATATAGCATGAAAAGTT
Source organism: Hakea prostrata (assembly GCF_041222555.1). Lineage (NCBI taxonomy): Eukaryota > Viridiplantae > Streptophyta > Magnoliopsida > Proteales > Proteaceae > Hakea > Hakea prostrata. The sequence goes on from NC_142607.1 coordinate 35,857,694, forward strand.
GAATTCTTACCAAGATGGACAACACCCAAACCTTACAAAGTAGCACCATATCAATGCTTGCTCAAGGTATAACTCGGGGAGGAGGAATTCACCCCATAGTGTGTCAAGAATGAGATCGAACATGGAGTTTATAAAGCCCCAAAGGTTGCTGGGTGAAAGGGGGGAAAAAAAAATGTCACCTCTCAACCAAATCTTTACTAGCTTTAACAGTTGAAAATGAATGAATAACATCTGATGTGGATCCTACATTTCTTCAACTAATTTTTTAATATCCCATGATTTCATGTTTGATCTCTTTTTGGTTCTGGCCCAAGTATGGACAACACTTTTAATCAGTAGATAAAGAAAACCAATCAAACTTACATCAAATAGTAAGATCCCTAATTTATTTAATTATGGAGCATACATCAAAGAATATTCTTTTTTTAATAACGCAAAAGAATATTCTTCTTTATTCCCCCCCAAAAAAAAAATTCACCAACAAGGAGTCTTTATACTAAGCTTCTAGATACATTTGACTTACCATCATGAATGTATAACATCTGATGGTGGATAGCCATACATTTCTTCAAGCCTGTTTGTTTTAATATCCCATGATTTCATGTTTGATCTCTTTTTGGTTCTTGCTTGTATTTTTTTCTTTTAATCAGTAGATAAAGAAAACCAATCAAACTTACATCAAATAGTAAGATCCCTAATTTATTTAATTATGGAGCATACATCAAAGAAGCTACTCATTTGCCATTCACAAATAACGCGATCGAATATTCTTTTTGTATGTCTCTCCCATACTTCAATTCTCCAACCTAAAGGTCTAATTATTCTAAGTTATAACTAGATACTTTGAAATCTATACCATCTTGATCGTTTTACCTGATGATGGATCAGCCAGACAATTCTCTAAAGAAAAACCATGATTATAGGACATCAAATTGAATTATCTCAGACTTAAAAACCCAATAAAACTGCATAATAGGAAATTATCAAGCATTAAATTCTTTTTTCTGCAGCTAATAGCGGGTAATTACATTGTCAAGGGATCATCATATGGGGAAACATGAGGTCTTGAACTTGACCCTTCAGATAGGAAAAAAAATCCTCTGTTACATACATTTTTCTGCTGTGCACAGCAGTGTACTTTTGTACGAAATGATTGGCTGAGATTAAAAGCTTAATTTTAAATTTTCAAAAATCCTCAGTAGTCTTGTATTTACTTTGTTTTTTCAGCCAATCATTTGGTATATATATGCAATTTTATGCACAGCAGAGACTTGTGCACAACAGAGGATGTTTTCTCTTTCATATATACATAGAAGAAATCACTTGGCATGCTTAATGCTCTTCACTGGTTCCAATAAAAGTTGAATAGTTCTCACTAGTCAAGCACAACACCTCACTTCAACAAAGAGTTTTGACCACCATAGTCGTATATAGTTGTATTCTTTTCGAAGAATGTGCCTATGCGTGCGTACTTTAGGTAACTTACAAACCTAACACTGATTTTTTTTTATCACATATGTTTGTTGAGATCTTTGTCCTATTAAATTTTTGTAATAAATTCTTATTTTGTTGTATCTCTACTCTACTGTCACAACCATATATATACACCAAGTGACATTATAAAATAACCCAAATGAATTTATACCTACCAATCTTACACAACTTAATAATATTGTGAAATAAAAATTAAGAATAGATCTAATGATTCATCCCAAAAAAAAATAGATCTAATGGATCAACTAAATTTATTCTGTAGACATTGTCAGAAGGAGATTCCCTAGAATATTATGAAAGTAAAAATAACTATAATCTGACAGACACTGATTTGTATTCTAAAGAATTAGATTTTATGTGGATTTCTTTGGAAACTATACATGAACTTTCATCAATTCCTTGGTCAGCCAACTACTTTTTTTTTTTTTTTTTGGTTAAAATTGGATGACTTGAAATTTTCATTTAGAAAGAAAGTTTCACAAAGTTTCCATGAAACTTTAAGAGATCCACCAAATTAAAAGAAAGGGTAAGGAACTTTAGCACAGGACAGCAAAGGAGGAGAGAGAGGGAGATGGAGTAGACTCCTTATTTTCTAAGGAACTTGAGGTGGGTTAACCTTTCTTTTAAATAAAAAGATGGTTTTATTAACTAACTAATCTTAAGTTGACTTGTAAGGTTAAGGAAAGGGAGACTAGTGTTGTTACAGTTGCACCACATTTTGAGGGTTTTAATGCCACCCACATGCTTGTTAAAAGTCTTCAATGAGAAAGAAAGAAAGGGGAAGAAGCAGCAAAGGTGCTTTTTTTCTGATCATTCTTTTCTCCTTTTGATCATTGTCCAACTCACAATCCATGAATCCAATTCTATATATATTTAAAGAAGAAAGATGACTTTGAAAAAAGTAGAGAGAGAGGTTGCCTGGACCTGGGAACGCGGAAGCCACACGGAAAAGCAACCTTCTGTAATTTCACTAGCAATGCTTGGCTTGACAAAACATCTTCCATAACCCCATTCATCACTTGGTCTAACTTTCTGACTAGATTTTAAAAGGTCTCACCTTTCTGACTAGACTTTAAAATGTCTCTCTCTCTTTGCTGTGTCACGCAAGGCAATTTTGAGGGGTTAAAGACAACTGATTCTATTTTCAAAATCTTAAGATTGTGCTTCTTCACACTTTTTTATTAAACATTTTGGAGGAATATCCATCTTTCAACATTTATGATTTATTTTTTTAATACTTAGAAATCAACCTCCTTCCTAAAGCATCATTTGTTTGCTTGATTCTGAAGTGGGATGGAAAACAAGGTTGTGAAAAATCAGTTCTCTATAAAATCCCCAAGTATGATTTGTTTGGTTCAAATAGAGTTTAAAAAAATTGCAAAAGTTAGTAAATGAATCATGCTAATTTTCCCACCTAATCTTTTTTCCAAGTCTCACATATTTAATAAGACTTTTTGAAAAAGTAAAACTCACATTTAACTACAAAATTATTTCTTTTTCTTTCCTATTCTCCCACCCCATACCCATTTTCAATTGTTCAAAGTCTTAAGATTGTGCTATTTTAATCCTCTCCTATTATATACTTAGGAGGAAGATTCATCTTTCAACATTTTATTAATACTTAAAAATCAACATTTGATGCCTTGTTGACTCGAAAAGCGATTATGCTGGCCTCTCGTTGTAATCTATATGGTAAAGCTTCAGAGGACATAGAACATCTCTTTCTTCACTGCTCATTTTCACGTGGATGTAGAGAAGCTTTTGCAGCAAAGTTTTGTTATAGCTGAATAGTAAAATATTCGATTGTAGAGTCGTTCAAGGTTTGGAGACACCAGGCTTCACAGTCTCCTTTACAGACTGCTTGGATTAATGGATGTTGTTTGCTTTTATACTTTCATTGGATGGTCCGCAATCATATCCGGTTTGAAATTTTAAATTTCAGGACTGATGAGGTGGTGAGTTTAATTTTTTCAGACTTAATACAGTTTGTCTTTAAAATGGATGGAAAAAAGTAATTCCTACCATTTTTTTGGATGCAAGAAGACTGGGCCTTCACTTCTCTGTCTTTAGTGCTGCTCATCCACAAGAAATTTTTTGGTGTCTTCCTGCTGCAAGATGGGTAAAACTAAATATTGATGGGTCTTCTTTGGACAATTCAGGAAGGTCTAGCGGTGGAAAAGTATTTCGAAATGAAGTTGCTGCGGTGGTTTTTAATTTCAGTATTTTTCTAGATGTTAAAACCAACTTTGAGGCTGAATTGGAAACTTTCATTCACGGATTACGTTAGGCAAGGCATTTACAAATTACAAAGCTTTGGGTAGAAAGTGATTCAAAAGCTGTGGTGACTTTAATACAGTAGAAAAAAATATCTTGGTATATTTTTCATATGCGGAGAGAGTTACAAGAATATTTGTTGACTATAGATTTGAAGATTTCACATTGTTATCATGAAACTAATATAGTGGCAGATTTTTTGGCAAATTCGGCAGCTAGGACAGGAACTTCTGATGTTAATATTCTTTGGTCAGTTTCAATCATTGATGAATTTGATGTGGATGCCTCTAGACGTCCTAGATTTCGTTTTATGAGTTAGTTGTTTTCTAATCTAAGTAGGAACCAGTGAGGAAATGTGTATTGGGGGCAACAATTGTTGCGGGTAAGGAAAGTTGGTTCCTCTTAAGGTATTAATTTACGTATTTTTAATATTTCTTCTTCGCTTAATATAATGATTCTTTTAGCGAGAAAAAAAAAACCCCCCTCCCTAAGGCATCATTTGTTTACTGATTCTAAAGTAGGGTGGAAAACAATGTCGCCAAAAGTCAATTTTCCATTAAATCCCCAAGTATGATTTGTTTGGTTCAAATAGAGTAAAAAAACTTTGAAAAAGTCAGTTATGAAGCATGCTACTTTTCTCACTTAATCCTTTTTCAAGTCTCACATACTTAATAAAAAATTTAAAAAAAGTAAAAAATAACAAAAGTAGAATTCACATTTAACTACAAAATTATTTTTTTTCCTTTCCTATTCTCCCACCCCACACTACATATGAATTATACATTGTTTATTTCCCCACCCAACTTCTACAAACAAACGGTACATAGATGTATGATAAAAGGATGTTAGAAGAGCATAACCCTCTACCCATTTGGGTAGAAAATCCCAACTTGTTAAAATTTGCTTTTTTCGGTACAAACTATGCCAATGTCGGTTCCAATACAAAAAATATCCCGATAGCAACAAGCTTAAGAGGGAGAATAGGTCTTTAGTGTTTCAGAGATGAAACAATCTCACCCATTTTAGGATGAAATTCCACCTCCGTGCCAAGCTAATAGGAAACACATGCACAAAGAGAATTGTGGTCTGAAAGAGGACAGCAGCATGATGCGAGTAAAACGACACTGTTATAGTTAATGCAGTGTTTATATAGTAAGATCCATACTCTTCAGTGAAAAAGTTATAGATTCGACCCTAGCGGACGACAAAACCCCCGACAATGTAATCAAGTTACTCACATGCTGGCCCGAATAAACCTCATATACCAATAAAAAAAAAAGAACACTTTAATCATAATAGCGTTTGAAGAGGGGATGAAGGTGACCATAAAAGATTAATTCAACATTTTTTTTTGTACAAACAAACTTAATTAAACCGGAAGATTGGGATATTAATATGCCTTAGCAAGAGTCAAACCCACAACCTTTTCACTAATTTCACATTAGTTTAGATTCAAAACAAATTTAAAATGCAACCAAACATCCATTAGACACGCAAGATAACCTTCCATCTCTATTGGGTACTTAATTACTTAAAGAGAACTCAAGTTTCAACTTCAATCATAGCCATTACCCCACTCAGCCCTATCAGTTAGGGTATCTCCAAACTGAACCAAACCAACCACTCCTACCCAACAAAAAAGACACTCTTTTTTTTGACACACCCCTGTTCAAGAATGCTCAGGTATCATTCTCAGTTGATGGATCATAGAACCCACTACTTTCTGAGGTTCTGCTTTATCAAAAACTACCACCCCAATGCAATGCAATGCAATTAAAGTTGCCTGCTCCACGGCCTCTGTTAAAATAAATAAAATATTTTACAACTACTTAACCATTACAGTGAACATTGCAACTACCCTCCAGTTCCAGATTTCTTTGCCAAGAAGTTTGCAATTACAGTACAGCCTCAAATGAATGGTACCAATACCAACCTTAGCAGCAACTAAATAAATTTTACCGATTAACTATGATAAGGAATTTTGTAAGATACATATTTCAAAATTTAACAGGAAAAAAGAGGCAAAATGATCATTCCACATAGAGAGAAACCCTCCTACAAAAGGTTAGGATCACTTTGGGTTTGGGTCAATCACCAAGAATTTTCTGTTTCTTGGCAGTGTTCATGTATGGTCTGATTACCCATTCATTCTGGGCTTCACTCTGATCCACCGTCCCCAATTTTATCTGTGGAATACATGATACCAGAAAATGAAGACTGGTAAGTAGCAAATAACTCATACAGCATTTGATCAAGAAGTAGAGATGCCTTGGTTCTGATTAGATTCCATACAGCAATGGAGAAAATTTATAGCACAATACATGTTGCTTTAATAAATGGAAGTAAGTCTCCATGTGAAGTAGAAAATAAGTAATAGCGTGCAATTTCTATTTCACTAAGAATATCAACAAGATATTCAAGTCTTTCAGAGGTCGACACTATTTTTGACTCACTCGACCTATAATTAGCATAATGTTTTCAATAGATATAGTGTCCAAAAAAACATGATTAATGTAACAGTTAATACTCCGAAAAACCAAAATACCAAACAATTCGATCTAAACTGCTAATAATGCCCTTGACCGTTGACTGTCAAAAGGATTAGCATATATATATCAAAATACTTTAGATATACATTCATATATACAATTATAGGTAGTAAGGACAATCAATAAATGCTGTAAATCTTTGAACTATCTAAGGTTCTCTCCAAAGTTCTATCCCCTTCAGTGTTCCACATCAACCACCTCCCTAATGTCATTAAGTGGAAGCACAACCACCATCCAGGCTGGCAATTAATTCTGACAGTACCAAGATGACCATCTCTGAACATAAACCTGCCACCAGGCAGCTGACATATCCTAGTACAAGGTAGGATTTCAGGCCCACTTATACGGTGGCAAAATGAGGCTATAGATCCAGTACTTGCCAAAGTAGAACAGCCATTTTCCACCAACGAGGTCCACATAGATCTGGGAGTAGCCACGACCATGTTTAGAGATTGATAGAGGGGCTTGCAGATGGCTCAATGACTGCATGACAAGATTAGATGAGGTACTCAAGAGTCATGAGGAGGCTGTGAAGTTCTGCAGAAGGCATAGAACAGATTTAATCATCACTGTGGGGACCAATGGTTGGTACTCCAAATGAAGGTACAGGAAGATGAGTGTTTTAAGTTTTCAGTGGAAGTGATTTAATTGAAGTGATGAGTTCATCTGATAAAGCTTCAGCACGATGAAATCACAGAGTGACACTTTAATCTGGCTTGGGCATAAGGTTTTGAAGTGCAAACTAATAGACAATAGCTACAAAGGGGTAGTGAAACTGAAAGCAACATGTACCATGTTTCACAGTTCTCTGCTGGTGGTTCTATTGACGGGCAGGGAATAACATCTTAAAAAAAATTGAGACAATGACGTTTATCACAAAGGCATCATGTTTATGTTCACCCCAAGCAGCAAGAAGGGCAGGTCATGAGGGCATGGTTTATTGCCAGTCGCATAGTCATAAATAAGTTAGCAAGCAACATATGGGACCATCTAGGTTTTTCAAGAGACAATTCTTAAGAGGACAGCTTGAGCTGAAGAAAATGATTAACACCAGACTGGGCGAGAAGACAAGGGCAGGGATCATTGTATATTGGGATTCTTCATTCAAGAAGCTAATTAGCTGGAGAAGCATCCCAACATAAGCTGTGCTACAGCAAACAAATTCTGCAAGACCTCTCATTCCAACCTTACACGATGAAACCTTTGTGACATGTTCCCTGCCAAAAATTCCGACAAAGCAACCTCCTCCCTCTTGGTAGTTATTTTCCCATAAATTGACCAAAAGTATGGTCAAGTGTTTTTCTGCTAGAATTCCTTCAGACAAGATGATAGTCACTTCAGTACAAAAGAAAGATTTGCTTCCTGAATCCAAAGGGTTCCAGCTAATCTGGCTAAAATTTCTATAATGAAATTTGGAAATTTCTGACCTAACATTCTCATTTTGATAACTCACCAAACAAGGTGGGGGGCGGGGGCCCCCGGGCGGGAAACAACCACACCCGCCTGCTTGGTTAAATTTCTGACCTAACATTCTCATTTTGAATAACTTATCACCTTAAACAAGGTGGTAGGAAGGCAGGCAGTTAAACGAAGTACAACCCTCTGAATGGCAACAGAATGAGAAACATATTCAATTCCATACACCACAGATCCATAGCATTAGAGTTAAATTTCAGGATAAATAAAAGGCATATCCAATGCATGAAGCTCCCACCACTGCAGGGCCTAGGGAGAGTGATAATGTACAGTATAACATACATCATAAAATCCATTACAAGGAAACTAAAACCAAGGGCATCATAGATGGAGATGAGGAATCAAAATATCAAATCAGTTAATGCCCAATGAAGAATTAAACAAAGGCTTATTTTTTTCTCTGGCTAGGCATTAGTAGGTTCCACATTTCTATTCTTTTAAATTCCAATGTCAGCAATAAATTATGACAAACAAACAAAACATATTTCTGACAAAAGAAAAGTACCAGATTTAAAATTTATCAAACAAAACAGCCAGCAATTCACCTGATAAAGGCGCAACTCAAAGCGAGGACCAATCTCCTTGAGCTCAATTGATTTAGGACCCCCATGTTTCTCGTATATATGATGCCTGCACATTCAAAAAAGCATCAGAGAGTGAAAATCAGAAGTGCATACTGTACAGTACTTCGGATCTCAAGCTAGTTGGTGAATGCCAAAACCCAAGGGCTGGAACTTAATAAGATTCTATTAGCAGGTGATAAGCCCCTCATAACGCAGGTGTACAAGCGAAAGAATAAGGGGAAAAACACAATATCACTTCCAGCTGCTGCAGGGGATCAAAGTGAAGAGAGTACAGATGGCAACCTCCTATTGGACACCAACCACTACTCTGTTTACAGCAGAGGGGCAGAAGGGACAGTCCAGGTGGCAGAAGAAGATTGGGTAGATATGTAAGAGTTTGTTAGAATCTTTCGGTTATGCAAGGGAGGGGATAGAAGAGTAAGGAGGAGGAATTACAAGCAGTGCTTGTGGAAGAGGGAAGCCTCGGGGGGAATGGCCTGGCCATTGTGCTGTTCTTGTTTATCTGAATTTTCATTTTGCTTTTCCTAATATCAGAAGTGTCTTATCAGTTAGTAGAATCAGTTTATATTCATCAGTATTAACCATTCAGGTTTGTTCAATGAAAGCTACTGCTACTACAATGCTGTTTCTGCTGTTCTGAGTTCATAGTTATCAGGTGGTGATTCTTCCATACTTGTTATTAGTAAGGGTTAATCGGGATTCCCTGAAGGTTCTATCAGCAGGACTTTTAAGACAGAGAATACTCAAAACAAAGAGATAACCATGAATAATTTTCTGCAGCTCCAATACACATTCTTTCATTCATTCGTATGAAAGAGAAAACATATCAATTATGTTGCATAAATTAGATGCCTTGGTATAATGTTGTCCACAAGAGTACAAAAAAAGCTAACAACAATATTGACATAGAGACAGTAAAATCAGGGAACAGCACATACACAAAGATTGCCACATACACTAAATTAACAGCAAATTGTACCCATAAATGAAGAAACAAATAAGCTCAAACTTAAGACAATAAGAAATCACTAAGGAAATCAAGAAGTCAGTCACTATGACAAGAGTACATGCCGCAATAACCAAACTTTATATCGGCATTTCACAACAATTGCGAATAACCCTTCAAGGCTTTAACATCATGAGAAACAACAAAACATGTCATGAAGAAAAGGAAGAAATTAAATTTTTTCCTCCCCTTCCGCTAAGTGTAAACAGGTTAGTTCCTTCACTAGATGCATACCAAAAAGACACAACATAAAATGGTAAAGACAGATTGACAGTTAGAGAACTGCAAAGGTAAACGAGCTAAAAAAAGGCTCTAATTAATAGGCAAGAACCACATAAAAGAGATCCTAATTTCAATGCTACATTTAACCCAAATCATTAAATAGGCACCATGCAAATCCAATGGAATTATGATCCTCTGAAATAGAAAGCACTCAGGAAGTTTCAGGCCTTTAATAACAATGGTCTTTGGGTGGAGCTAGCCCAAAATAGAGTCACTCAGATATACCAAACAGTTGGTATTCTGTCACTTATATTTGCCTCAAGAGTGTGCCCAAGTACTATTTGGTTTAAAATAGGTGTCCTAACCATCATCTTATGTCTCTTGAGGTGTTGGCAGTACACCAACCCAGGAAAGGAGAGCAAGCCTTGGTGAAGGGATCTCTCCTTATACCCACTCTGACTACTTAATTAGAAAACCAAAAAGTAACTCATTTTTCTGGTTCAATTCTTTTAGACCCCTAGATTTGGTCATATTGATATTTTTAGTTTCCCTCGGTCCAATAACTATTATGCTCTGTCCTTGATTCTATATCCGTAAGATTGTAGCTGTTTTCTTAGAGTATCTTTTCTAAAACCTTGAACTGTGCTAATTAGCAGCAGAGCCTAACATCGCCCCAAAACATAACTAGATGATGCAGATTCATCACTAAACTGGGATTCTTTGCTTGAGAATAATTCTAAGGTTGAGTTCTTTAGATGTTGGCCTTTGATCCCATAGGCTTTCTATGCAATAGGCCACCTTTAGGGGCTCACAATTTGAGGAACTATGTTGCATGCGGGATTAGTTTGTTACTGGCATTTTTAGGGTGAATTGTTTAGGTTAGTTCAATTGAACCAGTCATGCATGTTTCAGTTTTTGTTGCAAGTAATTATCAGCACGTGACTAAAGCTGCTTGATAGCCTTGATTAGGATTCCATAAACACAATCTTATTTTGAGTAGTTTCTTTGTTATATCACTTTCCTACTCAGTTTAGGTTATTAATAACTTTAGGATTGGGAAAGGGCCTTCATTATCGAAATAATGGTCCATTTTTGAGTCTCCTACATAAAGTTGTAGAGAGAGTAAGCAATGAATACAAATTTGATTAATGAAAAAGTATTTGTTGCACTTCTCTTCTTCTCCGTTGAAGATTTTGCTTGACCAAGGCTGTGCAGTTGCTGTTTTTTCTGATTGACACCTTACAGTGAGATGCCAAGGTGGATAACTTGGTGGGGTCGCTGTTGGATACATCAACACCTTGCAGTGAGAAACCCAAATAGTTCTTCTAAAGCTGTCTTTTGGTTCTTCACGTAAGATTCAATTTGTACTCAAAGTTTTTCATCAAAAAATGCTTCTGTCCAGGTTCTTTCATCAGCAGTAAGTTTGACTCATCACCAACCCCATTCGATTTTCTTCTAACCTTTTAAACTCAAAACCCTAGAATTTCCACATCACCAGACATCACTCCAAAAATCTAAACTCTGCACAGACCAAACAGGCTTCAGTCTCTGGTGGTGAAGACCAACATCATAGATGAAAAGCAACAGGTTTCAGAGTCTCTGGTGGAGAAGACCAAAATCCACTGCTTCAGCTGTCTTTGTGGAGACAAAAACACACCTTTAACCATCACTGGCCTGTTGTTGCTGCAAGGACAGCTCCATTCTTGTGGTTGCATCAACTTTCTATTCTCTGAATCTCAGCCACTGATACGAAGACTGATGTCAGCACCCTCTCCTCAAAACAGGGGTGAGGTTTGGAGGATTGTTGCAGCCCCACAAGAGCCTACTTTATATGAGAGATCAAATAAATCTCCCAATAGAGCAGCCGATTGCACTGTCCATCAGTACACTACTGCTGCAACCCCCAGCCTTCACATATCTACCTGAATGAAATTTCGGGGGGTCCCTTTGATCTCAGTTGGAGCCCCACCACTACTGCTTGCTAGATACAATTTGCCTTCTAAATTCTATTCTACTTAATAATTTTGTAACCTGCATTAATCCATTAATGTGAACACCAAAATTAGCCCCAACTTGGAGGGTGAGTTTGCCTTTGTCTGGACCTTCAATTGGCATAAGTTATAGGCCAATCACAGAGCTGAATATTAAGGATTTGTTATAGAACTAACTGAAAACTATGAGTATTGTAAAGATAAGGAGGGGTTCTGTAAGCAAGCACCATAGGGAAGCACACCAATAAGGAGCGAGGAATGGTTTCGTACATGGGGAGCAGAGAGAATGCTAAGATAGCCTCAGTCAGTCAGTGGTAGGTCTAAAGAAACTGTTCTACAGGTTATTTTGAATGAAAAAAAGTGGAAAGTATATAAATAACTCTTATAACAAAATTCTCAAAAGTGCTGTTTGAAACACTTGACAGTATCCTAAAAAAGATTTGCAGAAAAAGTAAAAATCAACCACCAAATTTGACTCCTCAAATATCCTATGGCTGCTCTCTTTGACGCTAACAAGGTTTTGAAATGAACAATGGGCAACCCTGGTGCCAATGGTCTTGAAATGAACAATTGGAAGCACAAAATAGGAGTAGGAACTATAGAGATGGATTGGGATAGGGGAAGAATATGATTCCACAGTACACCTACTGCCATAGTTATTCATGAATCAGGTACTTAAGTGATTTCCTCGTCTTTACTAGATAAATAGTTCTTATCTAAGGGGAAGAGAAGCTGAAGAAGATAGCGCAATTTCACCGCAAAAGCAGCATCAGTGGTGCAACATGGCTACACATAAGATTGAAAGCAGGGATAAGGCAGTGCATATTATGACACTCTTCAGACTCCACAGTCAGCAGTGGCAAAGCTTCATGCAATGGGTATGCCTCCTTTTTTCTAGTTGCTCTCCGTCACAGATAAGCCATGTAATTGCTAAAGACATACCATTTTGGATATCTAACGGTCAAAAAAGTTAAGAACCTGCCAGTGTTGCAGTACTGAAGAAATGACTGCTTTTCTGAAGGACGAGGTTCAACAATACTAGTATATGGCTACAGCAGCCAGACATCAATGACACTTTTATCTGATTCTCGCCGTATAAATAGCATATGAGCAGACATAGCAAAGAAGTTGCTGTATAGTGAAATTGAAATTATTGAATAGACCAAAAAAGGCACCATAGCACCACCCAAAAGGGGCGGGGGAGAAAGAAAAAAATATGGAAAATTAGATGCACAGCAAGCAAGCCCAAAGAAGCTTATTTTATAAAACCAACCTGAATGAGATATAGTCTGACTGGTTTGCAAAAGTGATGATGCGCTTTGAATCTGGTTTAGGAACAGGTAGGAGATGCTTCAGAATATTTGCAGTCCTTTGACCCAGCTGTAAACATATAAAAACAACCAAACTAAGAATCCTGAACAAAATTAGTTATTGTAAGTTATTGCTGAGAAAGCAGTTTCATGAAAGTGTATCATGTATGACTCAATAAATCCTGAAGTAACCATGAGAGAGAGAGAGAGGACAGTATCATGTGCACGCTTAAATACTAGATGGTAGGCATTTATAACATCTATACTGCACATTGGGAGTTTATGATTGAAATCGCTCGTCGCCCTCCTTTCATCCAATCTCATGACTCATTTTGGAAGGAATCTACATTCAAATATTTTTATTGCTAAGACAAACAGTCTTTGAACAATGAGACTGAGAGTTATGCCTTTCCCCATAACACGCAATGGATCATTTCTTAGATGGATCGAAAGATGCAAGATTTGAAAGAAGAAAAAAAAGATAGTTATAAGGTTTGAAATCAGCACAAGTTGGTAAAAACCCCAAAGGTCAAATATAGAAACACGACCATTCCAAGATATGATAAATGATTAAACATAAAAAAGAAATACCAAAGAAATTTATATTTTATATATATATATATATATATACACACACACACACACACACACACACACACACACATAAGAAAAAAGAGTTTTAGAAAAAACAAAGTTAAATACAAAACTAGAAGATACAAATTACAAGCAAGGTTTTAAGCATCAATACATACAACTGCATTAGTCAGATAAATATTGGTTTTGGGCGTTAGGCATATGTTACACACCCTACATAAAAATATGGAGTCCCTACAGACCAACTCAATACATAGGCTGCCATAAGCCAGAAAAATTCTTCCTACTATATCTTAGGACCAAAACCTAAGTGTGGACCCTACTGAACAAGCAAAAAAATTGCACTAAAACACTTCAACATGTAGCCTGAATAACAAAGCCATCATTGACGTAGGTCAAGAAAAAATTCCATTGAATCATAGCTGTTCTTGCTTGTTTTGCAAAATCATAACCATATTGAAAAACTGACCTAGATCTGTTCATTTGTTAAACCATTTGAATTTTCCCAAAACCAAAAATGTTGAACTTAGAAAGAGAGGGGGGGATTCAATTTCTCACTTTAAAGATATGCAATATTAATGTGTGACTAGTATGTGTGTATAGTGTCTTGCGTGGATTTGCTTCCCAGATTTCAAATTATTTTAGATTTTAATTTCAGGAATTTAGAGTACAGTGTGTCACTTACGGTTTTTAAATGATCTATAGTTTTTAAATAAGCATGTGAAATTATGAATATTTAGTTTCTATATCTTGAACAATTTGAGAATGTTCAACCAGAGACACCTTATATATGTAGCGCAAACCCAAGGCACAAATCTCCCCAACTGCAGGGTCTGTCAAGGGTTCTAATGTAGGAAACTTGTGACCACTTGGTCACAATGGACCAACCTTCACTGTTGCACGAAGGCCAACCCTCAATATTTTGTACTTTTATATTGTTGGAAAACTAAATTTCCATAAATAGGAGTTTCTTTTTTGTTTTTTCACTTCAGCTGATCTGAAAATCATTTTTGAGTATTATTAGGGAGGTCTGGATTATATCAAATGATTGGGGATCAATAATAAAATAATTAAAACTATGACTACATATGTATTAATAGAATTTATATTTTTTATTAATGAATGAAATGCAAAGTTCGCAGTTTTCCGGTCCAAACTTTTCTCAAAGAAATGTTTTTGCTATGGTAAATTTCACCAAAACAATAAATTCCGTAGGTAATAAATGGATTTTGCTCGCTCAGCTGTTTTAAACAGAAAGGGTTGAGTAATTTCGGATCTTGTGATTGTTGCAAATGACACTGTTGAAGGTTGTTCCATTGTGACCAAGTGGATGTAAGTGCAATAAAGAAAACAGCCACTCTGCAAAAGCAAAAGTAAGGCTGCAAACATTATGACACTCCTCAGACCATGCAGTGGTGGAAGTCTCATGCACTGGGTACCCTTTTTTGGACAAATTGATCTTGTACAAGCGTAGAACAGATTGTAGAAAACAGTGGAACATAAGGATGCAAGTCTGGTCTTGAAGACACCTGAAGCTGCCCTGGCCTAGCCCGAGCCTAAACAGGGTCTAGGCTCAAAGTTTGGCTCTAAGGGCAGGTCAAGGCTGAGTGTTCATCCCAGCCCCACTACCCTGTAGGATAGCTTTGGTAAATGCAGGGCAATAGCATGGAATTATGGATCGTTATTTGTTTTATTGTTTGTGGCCAAGGTCGGGGACAGGCTCAAGGTCAAGGTTTTCTGGCTTGTCAGGATCAGTTCAAGGCCAAGTTTTAAAAAGCCCAGCCCAACTCAAGCTTGTCACAGCCCACATACTGAAAACTAAGATCAGCAGAGGGTTGACTTGCTTGTATTCTGGACTCTTTGACTTCTTGTGATGTAAACATTTTTAACACTTTGATTATTATCACTTGAAATGCATATTTAAGTTGTTCTATTTGAATAATGTGTGCTTTTGAGCTAAATGTATTTCACAATAGGGGTATTAGAGAATGCATGCAACAACATACAGCAAATACTACCGCACTATGGTCAGACACCAACACTACTAATATGGATTTTTTCCCCTTTTTTTAAATCTAAAAGTTCCCAAGTGGTTATAGGGTTTCAGAAGAAGTTTCAGGACATAATTTGCCCATTTGGGCTTTGAGACCCTCACTCAAAACCAATCAGTACCAAGTGTTGATCAAAATATTGCATTATATTTCATCTGGAGCCTAATTGAAAGTCAAAACCAAGACACGTGTTACTCAAGCTGCTAATCACAAGCAATTTTTAATGTGAAACAAAACATCACCACGTTGGGAGGCTAAGCTTTAATTTAAATTTATCCCAGATTAAACTTAAATTTTATTGGCACAATTTCCTTACATGACAATTCAACCACACACACACACCAAAAAAAAAAAAAGGCCGCACAATACATTAGTAAAACAACTTCCAAGTGTCATTGCTAACAGAAGAAGCTTTTTCTTTTTATCCCCCCCCCCCCGGCGGGAGGAGGAGGGCTTGAGATTTGGGCTGAGTAGGTAGCCCTAAGGATTTTAGATAGTTATTTAAAGTATCACTCTCTCAGTTTGACACTGTACACAGTTGATCCTCACTCGAGCAAGCAAACAAACATTTTTGCTTCTGAGCTATGAACATAAAGAGGACCGTACCTTAGTGGAGAAGTTGTCAAGAATTACATGAGGATAAACCTCAGGCATCGTTCCTATTGACTTCCTATCTTTTATGTCATGTCTTGTAACCTGCAGCCATATAAGATAACAGCAATGCCTTGCTCAAATAAAAAAGAAGTCAAAAACAAACAAAATAATTTGGGAGAGAGTAAAATTTGTAACAAAGGTGTCTTCACTTAAAAGATCGTACACAACCCATTTTACAGGTATATGGCCTGTTTTAGTCATTTTCAACATAATGGCACTATAGAAATAGGTCTAAATTTAAGGCTGATGTCAGAACATAGGTTATAACCACAATGATAAACTGTAAGTATAAAATTCCCATTTTTAACTCATTTCAACTGAAAAAAAAAAACTTGAATAAACAACTGTTCAAATTACAATGAATTAGCATATCTGTGAGTACTTAATACATCACTCTACATTTTTTTTCCCTATATATTCTCCAATATCTATAAGAAATTAACTTCCAGCAGCAAAATACAACTTAATCGAACTCTGGGTGCTTTTACATGTTGAGTTGGGTCAATATCTTATCAAACCGAGATTTCTCGCAAGTTGGGTAGTTTGTTTTTTTTATTTATTTTGTCACTAATCTGCTAAGACACCATACGTAGGTTTTGGAATAGGGGTAGTTTTGGGTAATGAAAAAACTCATGTGAGAGGGTCACATGGGAAGGGTGTTCATGGGGGGGTCCTTGGGGGCTTATCTAGCGTGAAATTATAATTAGAGAGAGGGTGGGAGTGAATCGGGATTTGGGGCAAGCATAGCTTGCGATGGTGAACTGGGGTGAGTTCACTGGTTTGGGGGTACGAGTAGGTGCTGTGTCAATTGTAAGGCAAGCACCAGTTTGACATTGGAATTCAATTTACAGAGGTTTGTTTGTTGATTGCGATCCCTTTTCTGTGCTCATATCACAGAGACCAATTGTGAGGAATTGCAAGGTGAGGTGAGTGATTCTGCCAGAGATTACAAAGGAGGAAACCAGAAATCTCTGGTGACTACAGGGGCTATAATTAGGTTCCAATCAATGTTGTATCAGAGTGATTCATCCCAGGGCAAGAGTGGAAGAATTGGAGAATACGGTCAAGAGATCCAGACCCAGGTTGCTGCGATGGGCTCAAGGTTCAAACTCATAAGTCAACAATTGGAGAAGGGGAGAAGGAGCAGCAAAGTAACACCCGAGTTCAGATCTGACCTCAGGACTTACCTGATGTATGGGAAGGCTCTGGAAATTGATTCACCAGCACTGGAAGTGACGCAGGATAGGGTACCAAAATCTCCACCACCAGCATCTAGTGCAAACACAGAGAGAAAAAGAGGCACAGATCCACTTCATCTTGAAGGGGTTAGCGAACACAAGGATTTCACGCCTCAGCAACTGGAGATGCCGATATTCACCAGCAATTGGATTGCAAAGGCAACGGCGATGAGATCCTCCGAGCAGCAACACTGCTTCGATGGATCTGTGCCAGGGTGGTTGCAATTCCAGGAACTACAGGCACCTATGACTTTGTGGGAGACTTTGAAGGAAGCCATGGTGAGAAGATTTGGTCACCTCAGTAAAAGAGTCCCCAGGAAGCTCTGATAAGCCTCGAGCAGGATGGTACTGTCGGCGAATTTCAGGAGCACTTTTGAGACCCTAGCTGCAGCGTCCGGTTGTCAGGAGACTCAGGACGAAGCCTAGCTTCGTGATGCCTTTCTATCGGGTTTAATGGACGAGATTCGGCCCAGGTCCACTTGTTCAAACCCAAGAGTTTGATCCAAATAATAGAGCTGACCCAGGCAGTAGAAGCAAGAAATTGGGCCCTTAAAGGCCTTCATTGGCCCAGTCTGGCGCAGCCTCTTCCTTCGGCCCAAAGACTGGCCCAGCGGATCTTAAAATATTAATTCCATAACATCAAATGGGCCTAAGCCCAACCCAGCAGCAGGGAACCCAAATGCTGCTGGATTTAACCCGGCTAGGTCAACCGGACTGACCCAACCACATCCTAATTCATCACCAGCGAGTCCCACTTCGTCGTGTTCCCCAACGTCTCCTCAGGCAATGGCAACTAGCCAGCGTTCTCGTTGGTTGACATAGGACGAAATCAAATTGAAGATGGACAAAGGTTTGTGTTTCTGCTGTGACGCGCCCCTATTCGAAGACCCATCAGTATCCCTTCAAGCAGATTAAGGTAATGATGCTCCATGAGGAGGACGATGAACCGGCGACAACTACAGGGGACGTCAGCAGTGGAGAAGTTAGAGTCGCAGGGAGTGGATCAAGTTCACCTAGAAGGCAAGGTAAGACTTTAGGGGGTAAGTAATGTTAAGACACCATACGTAGGTTCTGGAACAGGGGTGGTTTTGGGTAATGAGATAGCTCATGTGGAAGGGTCACATAGGAAGGGTGTTTGTGAGGGTCCTTTGGGGGGGGGGGTGGGGGGTATATAGCGTGAAATTGCAATTGCAGAGGGCAGGGAGTGAATTGGAATTTGGGGCAAGCATAGCTTGCGGTGCTGAACTGGGGTGAGTTCACTGGTTTTGGGGTAGCAGTAGGTGTTGTGTCACTTGTAAGGCAAGCAGCAGTTTGATATTGGAATTCAATTTATAGTGGTTTGTCTGTGAATTGTGATTCCTTTTCTGTGCTCATATCAGAGAGAACAATCCTGAGGGATTTTAAGGGTGAGGTGAGTGATTCTGTCGAAGATTACAGAGGATGAAACCAGAAACCTCCTGTGACTACAGGGGCGATAATTAGGTTCCTATCATAATCTCATCTCAATAATGAGACATAGCAAGACTGCAAGTTCTTGATCTATGGTTAGATTAGGGCTTCTTTTCTTTCCAATAAGATGATGTAACTTTGCCTTTGATTTTAGTTCCCTTAGATTCCCACGTGGATTTGATGGTATATGTAATTTGAGTAGCAGCAATCCTCAATTGTTGATCTTCGTCATTGATTTTGAGGTTCAGCTCTTCCATCTCTGTCATTCTACTCTGTCATGGTTTAATTTCTACTTGATCCAAGGTATCTAGCTTCATCGTAATGCCCCATTTGCTGTGTTTTTGGTGAGTCCTTCCCAGTGCAGAGATCAACTTCGACTCAGCATTCGTCTACTTGAATCCACTATCTTTCTCTAGCTAGGAGTACTTACTCAACTTGAACTACACAACTGGGTGGCTTGTCAGTGAGGGTTAAAAATGACAAGCCCAATGAAACCAATCTGAGAGGGTCCAATCAAGCCCAGGCAAGTCTCCCCAACTCAACCAGGTATTATGGTTTTTGGCTCAACTTGGGTCACTCAACTTAGTCAAAACCTGGTTCCCAACTGCGGTAATACCTAATGTATAAGAGGTTCAACCAAGGACCATCTACAGTATGATCAATGTACCAATATTCTAAGGACTTCATAGAATATCAAATGTCAACTACAGTGGCTGATTCATAACTTGTGGCAGAATACACAGTGAAAAGAGAAAATAAAAGATAATAATAATAACAAAAATAGATAGGATAGAAGAAAGGTAAAATTGGGTTCTAGATTAGGCATCTTACTCTCTCCAAGTCACCTCACCAAGATTCCCTCATGCCTATCTCTCAAGGATACATGGTTCAGAACCACTCTTTTTTTTTTTTTTTTTAACATCATCATTAGCTGATCTACAAAGCCTTTTTACTCTATTTATAAATAAAGCATGATTAGAAATGGTAATTCTCTTTTGGCTATGAGGAGGATCCCAGGATTTCAAAATAGAAACCAAATCAAATTAAAAAAAATAAAGGATTCAAATAGAAACTTCTAAATAATAGCTAAGCCTAATTCCTAAATCTGAAACTAGAAACCAGTACTAACTTGCTACAACTGAATTTGTACACTACCTAATCTCCTATCACAACCAAAATGGGAATAAAAAAACAAGGTAAACTAACTAGCTAAACAAAAATAAAAACAAAGCTGTCCACGTGCACCAAAATCATTATTCACATGAACAGGAACAATAGCTCTGTACCGTATTGTTCCTGTTCATGTGAACAGTTGCTAAGAAAGAGGGGGGTGTTTGTTTTCTCTAAGAGGAAAACAATAATCAAGAGAGATTCAAGCACTAACCACATTGAGTAATCCGAAGTATGCAGTTGGACCGAATGGTAAATGGCAAACAATCAAACCATCTGGTTGTCCACGATGCTCATGAACCAACAGAACATCTGTAAAGTCATGTGCACGGCATGTTTCAATAATTTCAGAAATAACCTGCAACGGTGCAAACCAGGAATCAAGTTGCATAGATTTCTCCAGTACTTGGATCAAATGCATAATGTAGACTGGCAAAATATTAAGATAAACAGTACAATTGAACTGACAAAGTACATAAAATAATTGTAAATACTGGCTTCTTAATAAGGGCTCCAACATAAAACTTATCTCGTTCATATTCCATTTCGCTCTGCAGAAATGCTACAGGTTTTAAATCCAGGAATCTGTGTAATTATTACATGTTTTAAAACACCTACCAACTGTCCAAAGGGATCCTCCCCCTTAAAGAGGGGCTACAAAGGAGAGAACAACGGGAGAGAAAGAGATCATTTCTGTTTGAATTTGTGCTGAGGCTGCAGCCCCACATATTCATTTGTTCTGAAACTAACTCCAACCTAAATGGTCCAACTGTGGATCCACGGGTAACCAACCCCCTCAACGCACATGCACACACACACTCAGAAATGCACGTTTCCAACTTTTCATGGAAACAACAACAAGCGTCACACTCTATAAAGTGGTTATCTAGCAGGTAATGCCTTGATGGAGGACTTGCATCTTTTGAGTAAACCCAAAAGGTTTAGATGGAATTCTATTTTAATGCCTTCTTTGTTAGACCACCTGTATATTTTGAATCGACTAATCAAAATGTTTTGCCAAGAAACAAACCAAAACACACAAAACAACCAAAAAAGGAAAAACTACAAGGAGAATAACCTAAAGGGTTTTGAAGAAGAAAAAAAATGTAACCTGGTTGTGTAAAAGAAAAGAAAAAGTCATTTGCTGTACCCTATGATACCTGGACCTTTCATTTTGCCAAAATACCCATTTCACACACAAGACAACAATTTCCAATGCCCCAAAAAAGAAGGGATATGATACAGGAGAACAAAGCAATAGAGTGGAGAAAGTTCAAAAGAATGCTGTAGCGGAAATTAAAAGATTTGGAGATACAATCATATCCATCAAACCTGATTTTGGAGAATCAGTAAGTCACATTTTCAGGAACTCGTTTTGGACTGGTACAAAGTTTGGGTCAAGGCAAAAAGAATATTCTAAGCGATAAACTGAATGGACATGTTAGGACTTCGGGAAGATAATAAAGATATCAAGGTGTACATGGAGGCTAAGGATTAGGAGAAAGAAAGAGAGGCTCTCAGTTTTTGTTGTAGGAACACTTCTTCTGAAAAGAAAGAGGTGCATTTAGTTACCCACAAAAGTGGGTATTCTATTATATCACAGGAATATATCTCTTTTAATGGAAAGCATCTTAACTGTTTCATAAGGACCCTAAGGTTCTAACTTGGGATGCCTTATGCAAAGAAACATAAGATAGGAATCCGTGCTAACATAAGGTGGCGGAGATGAAAAACATTACAAAAATTCATCTAACAATGAAATAATCAACCATGGAATGTGGGACATGTGAGAGAGACAGTAGTACAATGCAGGACAAGGTGACACATATAAAGGAAGTTTCTAAAGAGGCTCTAGGGGAGTCAAAAAGTATATGTCATGCCCCTTGAGACTTGGCAGAGCATGATGACGTTTAAGCAACTATTAAGATTTAATAAGGCTGGTTTCAAGACAGGGCAAAGGACTAAAGAGGCATAAATAGCAAGAAGCACAGAAGACTGGTAAAAGCAGGGACAAAGAAATATGAAGACCTTTATAATAGGTTGATCACAAAGGTGGAGAAAAAGCTATCTAATAGATACATAAGATGACAGAAAGGAAGAACATAGACTTCGACCATGTTAGATTATTAAATGTCATGATGGCGGGGTGTTTTTATGGTCTACTCAACAAAGACCTCCAATAATCTGGGTCTGGAATGCAGCATCACTCATCTTGACACCACACAGAAAATAAGGCATTCAAAATGAGGTGGAATGGCAACACTAGAGTTGATTAAGTGTAGCTCCAACTCATAATAAGCTTCAAGAGAGCCATTTGAGATTGCATGGCAAGTTCAACCAAGGCATTGGTGTGCCCCAGTGCAGAGGAGTGACTTAATTAAGATTAAGGAAACTGACTGCAGGTTGGCCTAAATTAACCATAGACGAAGTGGAGAGGAAAGGCAGGTTAAGTTAGGCCTTTTCACCAAGTATGACTTCAAATAGAGCCCACTGGATAGCAACGATCTCTTTACCAAAAAAAAAAAGATAGCAACGATCCATGTTTCAGATCCTATATAGTTAAGATAAGGTTATCACGTCTCCCATTTGCATCCATATTTTATTCATATTCCAAACTTTTGGGAATTGATGTTATGAATTGGTAGAGCATGGCATACCCATCAATACACACTATAGATTTTAAAAGGGTGGAAGAATCAAGACACCAACCTGACCACCCCGATTCATTCGCTGAGCATTAGGAAAGACAAACTTTAATTCCTGAAAGATGAGTTGGGAAATGTTAGCAACCACCATTCAATACCAAAAGGGTAACATGTCATACTGGAAATGAAGTGACGGGATTTTCATTCTCTTGCACTTTTTCTTTTTTTCTCTTTTCTTTTCTTTTTTTTTTTTTTTTTTTTTTTTTTTGGGGGGGGGGGGGGGGGGGGGGTGAACAAACCTTCACAAACTGAGTAAGCGGAGCACTAGGATTACGAGATGTAGTCAATAAAATTTTAGGATCCTTCTCTGTCGCATTTGCATACTCATCATCGATGTTCGTTCTTGGTACTGAGCTCATGCAAGAAAAGCAACAAAATCATGCCAAATATTATCTCAAAAAGGCTTTGTATAAAACAGAAGTACTGTAAAGATTCTCAATCACGGTAAGTTGACCCTTAGAATAGGACAGGGAGGAGCAATATGATATGCAAAGGTTAAACTAAGCAAGTGTAGAGGATGCCAGGAAGGGCTAAAGATAAAGTAATGCTATGGGATTCTTCTAGAAGAAAATGCAGAAATCAAACTCTGGCAGAGATCAGAAGTGAAAATATTTCCTCAGCCTTTTTTTTTTTTTTTTTTTTTGTGGGGCCGGTATGGATTCAGATAAAGTAACACTGTTATTACATACAATATATGAGGTCATGTAAATCATATGAGGCTATCTTGAACTTTGCTCTTCAATCACCTCTATTTGAGGGCGTTCTTTGTACTATTTCTCACTGAAGACATACCAACTAATAGAACCCGCTCACAAACCATGTCACCTCTTTTTCCTTTTTTTTTCTGAACTTTTACAATTCCTCTTGTTCTGTACAACAGTTTCACATTTATTCTATGATAGGATATAAATCATTCCAGAAGAGCAATAAAAGGGTCCCTTCTGATTTCCTTCTGTCTGCTTATGGAGTAGAAATCAGCAAAACCTTTGGTTCTTAAATATAATGACATACAACTCATTGAACACTTCACAGCATTCAGGCCAAGGAACTCCTAGCATTCAATTCCAGCACTTCATGATTCAGCATATTTAACCTTAACAGGTGGTCTTCAAATGACAAAAGTAAGGGTTTCATTCCTCTATTTTACTGCCAAACCTCTTTCAAAGTAAAACTATTCAAAAATAAATGTTCCAGAGCCTTAGAAATTGAACAACCAGTATAATTTACACCCCAGAGTCTAAATAAGGAATCAAGTGCAAATTTATTATAAACGGACCTGCTGTATTTTCATCCTCAAGATCAATCTCTTGACGCAGAGCAGCCTCTTCGTTTCTGAGCTCAGTAGGGATTGGTTTTCCCTCTGTGAAACCAAAATCAGAAATTTCATATAAAAAAAAAAGGTAGATACAAGGCGAGCATAAAACACAGAATGAGAAGGGCGGAAAGTTTTCCCAACGGTTACCATCTAACGCTTCTCTGATCTTTCGCTTCTTCTCGTATAGCAGGCGTTCTTTTCCTTCCAAGCTTTTACGATAAAGGTATTCTCGTCTCAATCGGATATTTCTACGCAACATCTTCAGAGACACTAAAGCTTCTTATCAACGAGCTCCAAACTCCTCTTTGATTACTGTAATAAGACTGGTCCACAGACTGAAAAGAAGAGTCTTGCCCACTATTAATGTTCAAACCAGTTGATTTTCACTGTACAAAAAAGTATTGGGAGTTCAGATATTACTTCAAATTGAACACAGCTGAACAAAACTTCGCTTTAACGATGAGCTTTCAAGGTGGAGCTCGAGGTCTGAAGGGAGAACGGAAACCCAACTTTGTTGCAGGGACGGTGAGCAAGAGTTCGTCGGGCAGGAGAAGAACAGACGAAAACGGAAAAAGAGTTTCAAGAAACTACAGGCGAGCGGCGAGGTTTATGGGAAGGGTTTTTTTTTTTTTTTTTTTTCTTCCGATTAGGTCCTTATGAGATGGGAATGAGAATGGATACAAACCCAAAACCTCTCCCGGAGAGGTTGGGCCCTCTTTATTAATCCACCATTGGCTATTTAAGGGCATGTTGGTTTATATTAGTCTAGAAATTTTAAATCTATGGAGTCAGTAATTTATCAAATTAACTATTTGGTTAACTAAATATGTAGAATGAAATTTGTGGATTCATCTGTGATTTTTGTGAATGCACGAATGTTTAGCATAATAGCTACAAATTCACATTTTTAGTGTAAAAAGATGATTTCTAAATTTCTAAACAAAGTCTTTAGCGTAGTGCTCTGCAACTCTCCCACCGCCGCTCCGCCGATTTGCAACTTCTCCAGATAGCAACGCTTGAGACGGAGAGACTCGCCTAAGTGGTCTCTCCGCCTCCCCTATTCCCCTTCCCTTCACCGATATCCTTTTCCTCCCCCGCCTCTCCCAATCTCCTTCTCCTCTCCCGTTCCTCTTCCCCTCATCCGACCTCCTTCTCCTCTCCCGCCTCTCCCAATCTCCTTCTCCTCTCCCGTTCCTCTTCCCCTCATCCGACCTCCTTCTCCTCTCCCGCCTCTCCATCTCCGGTCTCCCCTGTTCCTCTTCCCTTCATCCTGATCTCCTTCTCCTATCCCGTCTCTCCGTCTCCGCCTTCCCTCTTCTTCTCCCTTATCCCGTTTCTCCTCGCCTGCGCCGAACGCCAGATCCCCAGATCTGGTATCTCGTTTTCCTTTTCAGCCCTCCTCATCTACTCCCCTCCTTCCTATTTCTCTCCTTTCCTCATCCGTTCCTCTCCCTCTTTCTCTTTTTGATCGGACACCTAGATCCAGCAACTTTATTTTGGCTTAGATTTTTTTGTTTTTCTGGCCGATTTCTCACCCTGGTTGCAGCAGTTCTTTTTCCTTTTTTCTAGTTTTAGGGTTTAAAATAACAATAAAATCTTTGGTTGCAGCGATCGTTGGTGCACTCCGCGATTAACTCCAAATATGGATCCAAGTTATTCTACGGCAAGCTTGATAGATACGCCTCTCCGGCAGAGCCGGATGGCAGGTCCAACCTTCCTCCGCACTTTTGATGCTACCACAGCTACAACCGCACGAGTCTTGTGTCCGCCCTTGAGGCGTGTTGTCTGTGTTGTCTGTCCGCCCTTGAGGCGTGTTAAGTGTCCTCCTTTAAGGCGTGTATTTTGTTCCCCTATGTGGGTGACGGTGCTTATTTGGTGATGTATTTATTGCAGCATTATTTCTAAGGGTATATTGGGTTTGACCCATCCCTTACTCAGGATGACCCTGTTTATTGCATGTATGACAGTTTGGTCGCTTTCCGCTCATTGGTTCGGTGTGAACCTTGTGTTTTCATGCAGCTGTGTGTCTGTACTTTTATTTCTTTGATGAATGAAGTACTCTTTACCAAAAAAAAAATCATGAATCTATAAATTTTCACAACTAAGTATAAATCTTGCATTCATGAATCCAGAGATTTGAAATCTCTGGATTCGTCTAACCAAACAAGCCCTAAGGGCTTTGGTTACTTGACTCAGGAGATTTTAAATTTATGAAGTCATGATTGATAAAATTAACTGTTTGGTTAACCTGACTCTTTGCAATGAAATCTCCAGATTCATCATGGAAAATTGTTAAATATCCTAAATTTGTAGAATGAAATTTGTGAATTTATTATGAAAAACTGTTTGGCTACCTAAATTCATAGATCTGGTTTTTGGGCAATACATCGCCGAAAATGGCAATATTTTCGGTGATACAAAAATTCGCCAAATTTGTGCAAAATATCATTTGAATTTTGGAATTTTCTCTCTCTTCTTCAAAATTCCCCTAGACCTTCTCTCTCCAATTTCTTAGCATTCTTACCATATTTTTGTTCGATCTTCAACATACAATTGTAGGTTTCGCTTCATTCTTGACAGGTTTAGCATTGTTTGCGACAATCAAGTGGGATTTCACATAGATCTGGGTGTCTTGTGAAGTTTTTCATATGAGAGGTAACTATTGTTCTCCAAACTATTTTTTTTTCTTTCAAAATGCATGCTATAATGTTGTTGGATGGGCATGAAATTAATATATATTTAACACCGTAGGCCAATCTACAAACTCATAGAGTCGAATTTTTTCGCTAAGTAATTTATTTATTTATTTCGGGTGTGTGCTTACTAATTACATGATATGTGTTGTATCATGATCGAAAAAACATATGTGGATCCATAGGCCAATTTACAAACTCACAGAGTTAGAATATTTTCCATCAATAAATAATTACTTTTTTAAAATTATTAAAAATATTAATATAAAATATAAATAATTATGAAAAAGGAGAAAATTTATGAACAAATAAGGGAAATGATTTTGAAAATTATAGAAAATTATGGAATAGTCATAAGTAATTTCAAGTTTTACTCGTGTGGCTTCATTGTCGGTTTTGATATGGTAGCCTTTTCTTTCAAAAAAATTTTAAATATTTATTTTGTAGAAAATACTATATTTGTATTATTTATTTGCTTATGCAATCATTTTCGATGCAACAGTCATCATGTCAGGCAGTGGAGAGAAGCATGTTCACAGAGAGAACAGCAGGGCCAGGGACAACCACAGGAAGCTGCAACGAGGGGAAGGGTTGATCCAGGATGGCAGTATTGTGTTTCTATTAGTGGCAACAAGAGTAGGACAATATGCAATTTCTATGGTAAGGAGTTGAACTCAGGTGGCATTAGTAGGTTTAAGGCTCACATCTCTCGCAGTTCGAAGGATGTGGTCACATCCACTAAGGTGCATGCTAATATAGTGAAGGCAGTAAGCGAGTTGGAGAAAGAAAAAGTGAAGAAGAAGCAAGAGAAAAGGAGGGTGAATGTTGCATTGGACGAAGCAGTGCGGGCACCATCATCTTATAAAGTTGATTCAAATTCTGATCGGAATGTTAATCCAATTGATATCAAAGAGCAGGAGGAGAGGGATATCAGATGGGCAATGGCTGAGAGCATGGAGATGCGGTACCAAGAGTAGGAAATGGCCATAGCTAGATATACAAGAGTTGGTCCCTCTAGGGTTGCAGGGGCTGGAGTATCTGGATCTAGGAACAAGGGTGATATAAGTGTATGTTCAGCCAATCACAAAGTTAAAGGGCCACATCTACAGCAGATCTACAAGGACCACGTGACTATCCATAGAAGAGGGATCCTATCCTAGAGCAGGATCCTGACATTTTCAGAAGGAAGGGGGCCAAACAACCCAAGATTACAGGTGCATGGAAAGCGATGGCTAAGAAGGGGAAGAAGGCAGTGGAGAAGTGGATGTACTACAATTCTATTCTAGCAAACATAGCACAGGGTCCATATTACAAGAATATGATTGACACTATTGCAGAGGCAGGTCCTAGATACGTTAGTCCCACCCTTAAAGAGGTGATGACCACCTTGCTGATTGAGAAGAAGAAGGAGCCGCAATAGTACATTGGTGGTTTGAGATCCATGCGGGGGTCATATGGATGCACCATTATGTGTGATGGATGAGCTAATCCGACAATAAAGTCTATGAACAACTTTATGGTGTATTATGACAAGAGGACCATTTTTTTGAATTATATGGATGCTACTGGCCACACGAAAGACCACAGGTATATACTTGGACTTCTGCAAGATATTATTGATGAGGTTGGGAAGAATAATGTGGTGTAGATTGTCACCGACAATGGCTCCAACTTCAAGAAGGCAAGTAAGGTACTAATGAATACACTTTGATATAATCTCTATTGAACACCTTGCGCAGCTCATTATATCGACCTCATGTTAAAGGACATCGGTAAGATCAATATTATCCAGACCACAATGGAGAGGGCTAGGCAAGTAAATAATTTCATCTATAATCATAGTGTTGCTTTGGATATGATGAGGCGAGCATGCAAGGATGAGTTAGTGCAACCCGGTCCGATGAGATTCGCCACGAATTTCATTGCCCTCAACAATACTCAGGAGAGGAAGGCGGGCATTAGATCTATGTTTGCATCAGAGGAGTGGTTTTCATGGGTTAGATCTAAGTAAGTTTGTTTGTTTTTGTTTGTTTTTTTTTTTTTTCCTACTATTTGATTTTACAAGTGCTTATGAATATCTAATATGTACTATCTATTAATTTTAGTATAAACAGTGGGCACACAACACAAACTACGATATTGTTTGATGAGTTTTGGAGGAATGTGACTATTGTGCTAGAGACTTGGATCTAATAATCAAGGTCTTGCGTATGGTTGACTCATCCCTGAGGGGGCCCACTATGTCCCACATTTTATGCAGCCCTTGAGTGCATAAATACAACCATAGAAAGAGCTAACCCCAGAGGTCACACCGCTTGCCTGAATATTGTGCATGTTAGATGGACCACTCATCTAATGCATTCAATGCATGGGGCATTCAGTGTGGGTTATTAATTTGTATTGTAGACTTGTAGTAGATATTAGTAATTCATTCAATGACAGGTCTATGTCTCTAACTGTGAGCTTGTGAATTGGGCAACCTATTATCTCAATCCCAAATATTAGCATAGCAAAAATTTGGTTAGACCTGCTCAATGCCGTCATGCAAGTTATCTCGAAGTTGGAGCCGCACCCAGTGTTCCAGCCAAATTGCCACATGAAGGTTAGAACTAAGTACTTGTTTTTTATTTGAGAAAGAATTTAGCTAACCATCAATACAAATGATTGTAGATAAAGATGTTTAGGGATGCACTGGGGGTCTTTGGTTCAGATGTTGTTGTACATACTCAACAAAATTATGATCCAGGTTAGATGCATGATTATTACTATTATATGACATTTTACATATAACTATATAAGTAGGATTCTTTTTATTAAGTATTAAAGTATTAACTTAATTTATTTGCGATAATACAGCTGAGTGGTGGGCTTTGTATGGGGGCGATGCAAAGAACCTCCGGAGAGTGGTAGTGAAGATCCTCTTTCAAACTTCCTCTACCTTTGGGTGTGAGAGGAACTAGAGTACAATTGGCGTTATTCACTCCAAGAGGAGGAACATATTGGAGGTTGGTAAGTCAGCCCCTGAATGACATCGTGTATTGCCACTACAACATGAGGTTGAAGATAGAGCATGCCAGGATACATGCTAACCGTGACAT